>NW_019154116.1:15704311-15729519 GCF_002288905.1 Enhydra lutris kenyoni | reverse complement strand
GATCCCACATCGGGCTCTGTGCTCTGCAGGGAGCCTGCTTCCACCTCTCTCTATCTGTCTGCTTCTCTGCCTACTTGTGATCTCTGTCTGTCAAATAAATAAATAAAAATCTTAAAAAAAAAAAAAAAGGTATTGAATGTGTTGTATTGATCGATATATATATAATTATTTTTTCTTTTTAAATTTTGCTTTTACCAATGTTTGTTTTTTTCTCCTTCCCTGACATTTTTTTAGGTTGATCCAATTTCCTTTGTTCCTATTTTCCTTTTCAAAATTAGGCATTCTTTTCCTCCTCCCAATAACTGCAATTCACTAAATGCAATTTCATTAAAATATGTCTAGATACTAATATATTTCCCATCCTACCTAAGATTCATTTCTGTATTAAAATCTGGGAAGTTGTCCAGCATTTGTGTCTTTGAATAGTCCCTCTTGCCCATTCTCTGTTCTATCTTTCCATGTAAATGAGAGAGTTCCCAAGATGAAAGTTGGTCTTTTCTTTTTTTTTTTTTTTCCTGATTTCAGAAACGTTAGCCCATCATTTCTATGGTGTTCTATTATGTAAAAGTTTGTCAAATAAGTCCAATCCCAATTCAAAGTATGACTATTACACAAGGACATGGATCCAGGGTACAGAAATCACAAGGGATGGTTGGAGAGACTGCCCACAATAACTAAAGTATTTAATGATATGAGTTTATCTCTGAAATAAGTGGCTCACTCACATTTTTTCAAATATAATAAAGTTAATTATTTATGATTTATCTGATCAAAATTTGTCATGATGTTTATCATAAAAGAAAAAAATAAATTTTAAGTATTTTTATTTATAATACAAGGTTTCGTAGGTGGCAAGTAAACCCTATAGCATAAATCATTCCTGTCGTGTCTTTGTCTTTTAACAAATCTGATCTCTCAAAGGCTGGGGAAGTTTATTATTCTTGGTAAATATCAGATATTCACCAAGGTATACTTGTATTACTAAAAGTATTTGATTTACTTAATATGATATAATGCATTTCACTTGAGGTAGAGTAATTTATTTAGATTTTAGGTTTTTTTTAATCAACTTCCCAGCCACACCCCCTCCTGCTCTCATTTTCAGAAAAAATAAGAAAAAGAACACAAAGCAGAAGCTGCTTGACAGTAACTTTCAGTTTTCAAAGAAAACCATAGACTAAAACTTTCGAGGGAAGGAATTTAGATGAGTTTAGTGCTATATTTCCAGCACAAAGAATATACAGGACAAGATTTGTTGGGCTATTAACTCAAATACAATATTTGAATGAGTGAAGAAATGGAAAAAGGTTTAGCAGACTCAGGAGGATGAAGAGAAAAGGTGACGTGACCACACACAGTGTGAATACATCTTTGATGTAGAGTGTGGACTCTGGGGCTCTGAACAATGATCATATCAGCAATAACGTTGTTTGTTTCAGTTAAAAATATTTCAGACTTCAACATTTTCCACAAAAGTTGGATAGAAATAAAACCCACAAAAAACTAACAAACAAAAAACCCCCAAAACCTCATAATGACTGAGATTAAATTTTACTTAAGACTATTGAGACACTGAAGTTGGTTGATTTTGTTTGGTTTATTTGTATGTTTTATTATTACTTTTTGCCACAACCTCTTAGCACTTTTGATTTTCTGGTCCAAACACCACATATATTACGCACATGGGGTTTTATCCTAAATTGCTATGATTGCAAAGAATTATAGGCAGATGACCCAGTTGGTCATATAATGTTACTATATTTGGGGACAAGATCATGACCTTCTTTGACTTTAAAAAAAAAAAAGTACCGTTGTTAATAAATGTGTAGAATACTAAACATGTCCTTTTAAATGTATTTTTTTTTCAGATTTTATTTATTTATTTGACAGAGAGAAAAAGAGAGATCACAAGTAGGCAAACAGGCAGGTGGGGCGGGGGTGGGGGGAGCAGGCTCCCTGCTGAGCAGAGAGCCCAATGGGGGGCTCGATCCCAGGACTCTGGGATCATGACCTGAGGCGAAGGCAGAGGCTTAACCCACTGAACCACCCAGGCACCCCTTTTAAATGTATTTGAGCCTACCTTTTGCTTATTCTTAATTGTGGATGGAATAAATACAAAATTAGGAAGGATATCACGAAAAGAGTGTTTTAAGACTGTGAAAACTTAGGTGGTTGGATTAGTTCCCTCTTACTGTTGTCATAAGTTACCACCAGTTTAATAGACCTTAGTGTTCTGTGGGTTAGCAACCTCACTGGCCTAAAATCCAGAGCCACCTGGACTTTGTTTATTTTTGGAGGATTAAGGGGAGAAACCTTCTCCTTATCATTCCCAGCCTTCGGAGACAGCCTCCATTCTGTCCTGTAATGCTCTTCCATCTTAAAGGCAACAAGGAGGTTAGAGTCCTTCTCATATGGCATCCCCGTGACATCTGTTTCTGCCTTCATGTCTTTTCTGCCTCCCTCTCCACTATAGACTTTTATGGCTACATTGGGCCCACCTCAATAATCCATGATAATCTCCTTATTTCTTTTTTTTTAATCCAAAATAGAGTTTACCAGGGCAATGTGACATAATGGCATAAAGCACTAAGCCGTTTGACAGGACATCCTTTTCAAAAGCGGGCACCAGCATACAGTCATGTAGCTTTCCCACTAATCGAATCCTAAAGATTGAATAAAATATTCTTTCTACAACATGATCATTTTCGTTTATTATAGAAGTTTTCCAAATACACAATTCACCTCCCCTTCACCACCTTCTGGCAGGAAGGACATTATTTGATGGTCAGCACCCCTCAGATATTAGTCTAACATCTGCCCCATGGCCATAGCACCAGATTCACTGACCAGACAGGGACACCAACCGCGTACCTGCCTGACAGTGCCTTCCTGGAAAGGCTCTGTTCTCAAGGCTCCCTGCATTTTGTTTTTTTAAGATTTTATTTATTTACTTGAGAGAAAAAGAGAATGAGAGAGAGAGCATGAGATGGGAGAGGGTCAGAGGAAGAAGCAGACTCCCCGCTGAGAAGGGAGCCTGATGTGGGACTCAATCCCGGGATTCCAGGATCATGACCTGAGCCAAAGGCAGTCGCTTAACCAACTGAACCACCCAGGTGCCCCCTCTGCATTCCCTTTTAAAAAGCCATATAATCCCCCATCCTATGCCCAGAATGTTGAGTGCGAGCTCATCTGGGTCTGCCAGCATAAAATAAACCCAAGTTCTCCTACTACTCTGAGTGTCACTTGGTCTCTTGCTGGTCTGATTTTTATTTTTCTGCAATAATACCACTCTAAACCCTTTGTATAAATTAACCAACTTCCTGTTCAAAATTATAAGGTAGGTATTGTGTTGTGCCCTCATTTAGAATCACAGAAAGATCTGCTAATTTGTCAAAGTTCCTAAGGTTACTAAGCAGTAGATTCAGGATTTGAATCCGAGTCATTTGGACCTAGGAGCTGCACTCAAATATCTATGGGATAGAATCAAGCTTCATGGCCAGCAGAGAAGGCCAAGGCATAGACAGGGTGAGGCAGTTTTCTCCACCCCAGAAGCAGAGTCAAACAGGAAAACGTGTCTCTCCAATCCAATCCCAAGTTGCATGTTCCAGAAAGGCCCAGGTTTTCCTTCTCCCTGCTTGTGTTCTTCCTTGAGTCCATCTCCTGCCTTTACCAGCCCTTACTCTGGGCTGCTTTTCACCCCCTAGGCATTTCTACCCTACTCCCTTGAATTAGACAGTCCTGAATCAACCATTTCACAGAGCCTTACCATCTGAAGGCCATCTGAGCCCTGTTGTCCCCAGACAAGGAGCACATCAGCTACCTCTCCCAAGCAATGGGTTCTTTCAGTATGCTGGGTTCTGATAAAGTATTGGCAACCTTCTCTAGCTCCACCTCCTATCATGCTACCACAAAGGCGACACTTCCATCCTCTGGTAGCACCTGCAAGCCATATCACTGTCACCATCCACCTTCCCACCAAAACAGAAGAGCACCTCACACCCTTTGAAGCTGGTTTTTTGCATCTTGAGGGTCAGTCTGGTCCAGCTTTTCCACTCACCAGTCCAGATCCTGGACCAGCTGCTCTGCCTGTGATGAATTGGAAAGAGTGGCTCGGAGAGGAATCCCTACACCCCTATAATAACCTTTTCTTTCCTTGTGTCCACAAATCCAAGACCATCTAATTTTTCTATTTTAAAGTTAGCTGATTAGCCATCTTATTTCCCCTTTGTCATGCAATCTAACATATTTGCAGGTGCTGGGGATTACAACGTGGACATTTGGGAGAGAGTGTCATTCTGCCTATCAGCGTGGCATTAAGATAACTTTAGGTTAGGAGGCATTAGTCAAATGCTCCCATTTAATGAAAATATGCATTTATCAACATTGAATTTATATTATTTAAAATGAACATCTTATAATAATGATGTGACTTGAAAAACAACGTGAAGTAGTCATTTAAGGAAAGCTCCCTAAGGAAAGATGGGGCTGAGGAAAATATACAAAGACTCAGACTATTGTTAAAGAACAATGCATTTGAATCTCGAATATGTGTGCATGTTTGTGGGTATGTGAGAGAGAACATACAGGGAAAGAAGAAGAGAAAAATAAGAGCAAAGGAGAAAGATGATACACTATTTCATGAAATAATTTTCTATTTAAGATAATATTTGTTCCAGTGAAATCTCTCTGAGATTTCTTCAGGGAATATTTGTTTAGACATGCAATCATTTACACCATTCCTTAACGGCCAATTTCCTTTTACTTAAAAGCCACCTTTGCAAATTTCTAACTAAAGATGATGACAGTGCTGAAACTATGTAACTCCCTTCTTTCGTGTTGCATTTTCTCTTTCCTGTCTGTGTGACACCAGCGCACCGTCACACTACAACCAATAATTTTCCTTTCCTAAAGTGTTTTCTTTCAAAAGAAAATCAACAGAATTCTTTCATATTCTTACTTTCTTATTCAGATTGGTTTACTGTATTCCCTTTACATCTGTGTGTGCATGTGTGTGTGCGTGTGTGTGTGTTTTAATATAATGTACTTCATGATGCTGACCTAATTGGAAGAAATTTCATTCACGTTTGTTCAGAAGGCTTTGACTTTGATTCCTTCAACATTTATTCCTTTCCTCAGTTTTAGAAAGCTGGTCTATTAGTCATAGTCCTTTTTGAGCTAGAACTAGTGGCAATACTTCTCTGAACTTAACATGACAAGACAGGTTTAATCATCTCTTGCCCTTTGTGTATCATACTTTCCACTTATCATGCTAAGGGAGCTGTACATGTCCTAAAATCCCTACATTATTAACAAGTCCCAGGGGCACTATGAATCAGTGCCACCTTGACTCAACTTCCTGATACACAGTTTATGAACCCCTATTTGCGATTTTGTCCCAATTTTCTACTACAAAACCTTCTAGAGTTCATCCAAGTTAGCTGTGACTTATTGTGTTACCTCTTGTATTTTGTATGATAGTTAACATATTTATAACTTATTTTATAATTATTTTTATTAGTATCTTCCCTCTTGCTGAGACTGTGGACTCATAAAAAGACTGCATCTTTTGTCCAACCCTGTCTTCCAGGTTTTAGCCGAGTGGCTGGAATAGAGAAAAGCTCAAAATATTTTGAAGGCTGACTCCTATTTCCCTTTGCATGCTTACCTAGACTTTGAGTAGGCATTATGCAAGTAGAACTCAATAAACCTTTTTGTTTACTCACTATTATGTATTTTCTAGACCCTGTTAACCAGTATTTTCCAAAAAATATGTGGTGATTCTATGTATAAGCTCTAGTCCTATAAATTCAACTTAATTTTATGCCACAAGAAGGTAACAGAACTGGAAATAACACAAGTTTTGGACTCTGTGACACCTGAGTTGGAATCCTATCTCAGGTCAGTCTAATCATATGATGTTGAATACTGCACTTAACTGTTAGTAGCTCAATCTCATCCTCCTGTGTATAAGAAACTGAATTTTGTTTAGATACAAGATGATATAGCCCATATGTTGGATTTCTTTTCAATAAAAATATTTCTTCACATTTTTGGATATCTACCTCTTGATTCAGATCTTTCTGTGTTGCTTAACTTACTGTTCATATTTATAAATGCTATTATTTTACTATTTTTTACATATTCCACACTAAACTTGTGTAAGTCTTTGCCAACATGTTTTAGATTTTTTAACTAAATCATTATCATATTTGTTGATTTTCGGGGCTATTTCTTTTCTTTTTTTGTTTTAGAAAAATGTCATTTACAAGCTCTTTTGAGTGGGAAGTTCCCTTTTGTTTATTTGTTTTTCCTTCCTTTTCCATCTTATGGTTGCCTCCAACAAATCCCATTTTGAAACATATTTATGTTTGGAGATCTTGACCACCATTTCCAGGAACATTGCTGCTTGGCTGAGTTTCCAAGGACAACCGTTCAGCCACCCCAAGTAAAGATGTAGCTTCGTAATTATCAGGTGCAGCTAGGGGAGTGGTCTCAGTATTGGTCAGCCCCTTCTCAATGAATGGACTGTCACTAGGGTAGGCTTTAATCTGTAAGTTTCCTCTTATTCCATTGCACCTCACATCTTCCTAGAGAATCTAAACTCCTGGGCATATGGATAGATTAATTTCTGGATTCAAAAAGGCCAAAAGGGTATGCCAGCAAGTGCTGCTCATAACCCATAATTTCATTCTATTTAGCCTCTGTAAAGATGTTCAATTTTTAAATATACTTCTACCTATTTTTCTCTTTATAGTAGTGGTGGTGATGCTGTTAGTGGTGGTAGGACACAGCACAATGATCTGAACAAAGAAGTCAATTAATATTATTTATTGAGATCCTCTTTTCCAACCAAGCATCATGCAGAAATGTCAAACTCACATTTGCACAAATATGAAAGCAATACATTTCCCCCTAAATTATGCAATTATTAGAGCAATTCATGTATCACTGCCTAGCATTATCATACTGAGTTATGGAGCTTGGAATCTTGAGCTTGCCTTAAACATCTCTTTTTCCTTCTGCAATGCAGCAAAACTGTAACCAAGTACAGAAGATCATAAATCAGTTATTTGTTTTATTTATTTTTTAAAGATTTATTTATTTATTAGAGAGAGAGAGAGAGAGCGTGCATGTGAGTGACTGGGGGGGGGCAGAGGGAGAGAGACTCCTCAAGCAGATTCCCTGCTGAGCGGGAAGCCCATTTTGGGGCTCTTGCCTAAGATCCTGAGATCATGCCCTGCGATGAAATCAAGAGTCAGATGCTCAACCAACTGAGCCACCCAGACATCCCTGTTACTTGTTTTATATCAAAACATTTCTTAATTCTCTATTGCCGTTATCTAATTCAGGTTCCCCTCATATCTGATGTCACGCTGCAGGAGTTATCTACAAAGTAAGGCTATATATTGACTTCATGTCAGTATTTTAAAGTAGATAATGTGGATCCACTGAATTTTTTGAGGAAGAAAATATTAGCTAAATCTCCTGGTTTTAGAATAGCATAAAAGATAGACCGCCTCTACTTATAATTCCCTCCAATGTCTACTTGCATGTTGTTTACATGCATTAGCAAGATAAACTTGCAATCCAGGAATGTGTGTTGACAGGCCCTCTAACTGTTCAGAATGGAGTGGGCAATAAATCATAACTGATTTTCCTATTACTTATCATTATAAAGATGGCAGACATATTTATTCTTGTGGACATAGGATACAACGGACTCTGTAAATGTTACAGACTACAAAGAGTGGGAAAAGACTGATAATTTTCAAATTGTTGTGAATTGAGTTCATCCTAGTGAGCAATAGATAAGTAAGAGTATTTTTTAATCCAAATGCTGAAGATATACAAATATCAGTTTGGAGATCATATATAATATTCTCCATAATAAATGTGTATACAAGATTTAAACTATGACTTCTATAGCATTTGATACGGAGATGTTTGTCCAACAAAAATGCCACAATATACAGCAGTGCTCTTCAAAATGTCATGTGTCTGTATTTATATCTATATATTTTTATCTGTATCAGTAATGTGCATTGTGTGTGTGACCTTAATTTTCATAACCTTTGCTAAGGACAAAAGCAAATAGATGGAGACATTTTTAGAGATGAAGAGTCTGAAGTAGAGAAGACACTTTCCACAGAAAACCGTGAGAAAATGTATTGTTGTTTCCTAAAACAGCAGCAACAGGATTTAAATTTTGACTGACAAGATATGCATAAACACACTCACACACAAGATTGTTAATATGATTTGGTTTGAAGGAAAGTAGGTCTACATTTTTAGTGGTTAAGCAGCTAACCTTCAGGAACTATGGGTAACAGTCATTTCTTACATACTACTTATTATACACCTAAAAAATATATTTTAAAATTTTCATGTTGGTATAGCCAGTCTCTAAAATTAAAAACTATCCTCTCAAAAATTTCCCAAATACTGTAAGGTCCTTGAGGTGGTATATGAACTCATGTGAGTTGAGTAAATCCCGGAGCCTTTACTTCTATTTTTAAAAATTTCTACTTGGGTTATATAGTAAAACATAAATAATATTTAATAAGCAATAATCAAATGGTGGTGATTACTGTCAATGTTTCTACTGTTAAGCCAGCAGTATCCAAGCAGATGGAGCCAACTGTTATTCAAATTTATATGCCATTTCTTATATAATGCCTCATAACTTATTTTTGAGCAGAATTATATCAAACCATTATAAAATTTATCCAATTCAGTTGAATATAAAATGTCTGCCTCCAAAATGAGTCATAAAATTATTAAATCTGTTGTAAAACCTATAAGATGGAATTGAGGGAGGAGGTGATACTGAATTTTATGTGTGTGTGTGTGTCTGTGTGTGTGTGTGTGTGTGTATTGCATGTATATAGATTATATATATGCACAAATGTAACATGTACATTATATACAAAGATATATATAGATGTAATATACATGTGTTGAATTTTAGAGTTTTAATATATGCATCCCTCTTCACATGCATACAAAATCTCTAAACTGCTTTTTGTGTATCTGGATTCAGGGAGAAAGGATTTTAATATTCTTTTCACTTGATGAATCTTTGTTCTGGGAAACCAATAAAGATAGTCATAGTGATATATAATTTCAATATAAAGGCCTTTAAAAAATAGAAAAATTTGGGGCAGCTGGGTGGCTCAGTGGGTTAAGCCTCTGCCTTTGGCTTAGGTCATGATCCCAGGGTCCTGGGATGGAGCCCCGCATGGGGCTCTCTGCTCAGCAGGGAGCCTGCTTCCCTCTCTCTCTCTGCCTGCCTCCCTGCCTACTTGTGATCTCTGTCTGTCAAATAAATAGATAAAATCTTTAAAAAATAAATAGAGATATTGAAGCACTGCATTCATTTTGGATAGTAATTTTTAAATTACCTAAGTTAAACTATGATCTAAGGTGAAGTATGTTTAGAACTTTTCATATTGGATTATTTTGGGTGAAAATGCACTTATTTCTAGGTAATGGGATAAGATATATAGAGGAAATAGCTATAATTCTGTGTCATGAGTTATATTTCTGAATAGACTTGAGTCCCTAAACAGAATGCATTATTTTTGTTGAGGTTTCTGTACACAGCTACTTCCAGGGAAGATTACATTGTTTGAAAAAGCAGCACAAATGACCACCAGTGTATCTATACATTAAGACTGATTTCTGGGGGTGCCTGGGTGACTCAGTGGGTTAAGCCTCTGCCTTTGGCTCAGGTCATGATCTCAGGGGCCTGGGATCCAGCCCTGCATTGGGCTTTTTGCTCAGCAGGGAGCCTGCTTTACCCTACCCCTCTGCCTGCCTCTCTGCCTACTTGTTGTGATCTCTCTGTGTCAAATAAATAAAATCTTAAAAAAAAAAAAAGGAAAGGAAAGACTGATTTTATTTTCTGCCAAGAGGATCAGTATCTATTTAAAAATGACATCTAATGTTATCCAATTAATTAATACTCATGGACTAGAAACCTAATGGCATTTGCCGGTTGATTTTTTTTTTTTTTTTTTTTCTATCTCAACCCGCTCAGAAATCTATAGAATTAAAGAACAAATTCAAAAGCTTGTTTTTGCTCTATGATATCTCCTGTGGGTATCCAGGAATTCAACTCATGTGGGGGTAGATGCTTGAAATACCTTGTGGCATTTTCTAAGAGATATTTTGACAGAGGTCCATTTAGAAATAAATACAGAGGGTGATTTTACTTGAAAGATCACTGGTGATTAAATAGGCCACAATGAGGGGCTCCTGGGTGGCTCACTCCATTAAGCCTCTGCTTTTAGCTCAGGTCATGATCTCAGGGTCCTGGGATTGAGACCCACGTTGGGCTCCCTGTTCAGTCGGGGGTCTGCTTCTTCCTCATCCTTTACCCCTCCCCACTGCTCCTGCTCTCTCTATCTCAAATAAATAAATACATAAATAAAATCTTTTAAAAATAAGTAAATGAGTAAATACGCAACAATGAAATGTCAATGTGAGGAAGAACTGTGCATCTGTTTGGGTGGTAAGTGGTGTTCCCAGACGTGAACATGAGTGGATGTACAGTACAGCTTCTATTTCCTACTAGTAGAATATAGCCTCAGATGGTGTGTAACTGTCTGTTGTCTGCCAGTTCTGACTCCATTTTTTTTCAAAATCATCTTCTGGTACCTACTATCTTACTTCATTCCCATTTCTCTCCAGTGTAATCCAACATCTCCATCCCTTCACTTTCTTCAGCAAGTTTCTCTTATTTATTAGCCTTAGTGAGAATGTGGGGGTGCACAGGATTATTCTTTGCTTTACACTTTCTAGTTTTATTGTTAAGGTCTAATCCCTTCTCCTGATATCTCTGAGGACTTTAACTCTCTAGATTCAATGTTGTCAATCAGAGTCTCTTTTCATATCCTCATAATTCATATTTTAATTATTCTGGAGACTATATTTGTGCCTCTGAATGGTTAAGAGAAGATTATCACTAAGAGTTGAAAAGCAAAAAACCCAAAGCTTGATATTTCTAGCTCTATTACTTATAAATTACATGTAAATTCTACACATATTTCTCAGAAAACAATCAAACTTCATGCAAATGATGACATTATTCAAGAGTGTATCTGATGGATAATACCTTATGTAGGTTAAAATTTTAATAATGTGATAACTTATTTAAGTGCTTTCTGGCTTATCTATGTATTACTTTATGTAATTAATATTTATTAAGGACTTATTATATGCTAAGTCTTGTGGATATAGTAATAAAAAGACAATAAAGGAGTCTGTTCCCATGAAGCTTACTTTTGATTAAAGGAGACTTAAAAAATAAGTAAACAAAGATTATAAGTAGCTTCATTAGAGATAAGCTTAATGGAGAAAATAAAAGAAAGTAATAGAGGGTGACTGGAGGAAGGATCATTTGGATTATGTGATCAAAGAATTGAGGGTAAGCCAACACTTGAGCTAGAATTTGAATGCAAGGGCATTCAATGCAAGGGCAGAGGAAATAGTAACCAAAATATCTTCAAGAAAAAATCAGTTTTGTTTGTGTACTAGCTTGCTACGACTGCCATAATAAAGTACCACACAATGGTGGGCGTAAATAATAGAAATGTAGTGGTTAACACTGTGAATGCTAGAAGTGTGAGAATGAAGTGCTGATAAGGGTTGCTTCCTTCTGAGAGCTCTGACCAAGAATCCATTCCAGGAATCTCCCTTAACTTCTGGTAATTTGCTAGCAATCTCTTGTGTTCCTTCATTTGTAGAAAACATAACTCATCTCAGCTTTCATCTTCACAGCACATTCTTCACATGTGCATGTCAATGTCCAAATTTTCCCCTTCATATAAGGACACCTGTCATATTGGATTGGGGACCCACCTTATTCCACAATGATTTCATCCTAAGTAGTAATAACTGGAATGATTCTGTTTCCAAATAAGTTAATATTCTGAGGTTCGAGGAGTTGGGATTTCAAGATATGGATTTTATGGAGACAGAATTAAACCCACTAAAGATTGTATAAAGTAAGTTTTTGTTGTAAAACAAAACATCCCAAAACATAGTGGCCTTAAACAATAATGATTTATTTCTCCCATGAATTTATTTGTTGGCAGTTAGATCTAGAATCAGTTGGTGGCTAAACTACGTTCTTTCATGGATTTGTGTTCAGCTGATGGTTTAGTGGAGCTGCTCTACTTCTAGAGTTTGGCTGATTATCTGTTGATGTGGCAAGTGAAACTAGGCTGAATGTCTTTTATCATCCATCAGGGTTGCCCAGAGTTATTCACATGTTGACATCAGGTCCCAAGAGTAACAAAAGAGAATGTCCAATGTGCAAGTGCTTTCCAAACCTCTGCTTGTTTTACACTTACTAATGTCTTCTTGGCCAAAGTAAGCCATGCCTAAGTCTAGTGTGTTGGGAACTGGATTTCAACTCTTGGGAAGACGATCTGCAACATGATATGACAAAGGTCGTGATGCAAGAATATGACAAATTTATGGCCATTTCTGTAATTGACCACAGCTTATCTCAAGACCAGAAATAAAATTTGTAGGAACATCTATATGTTTCGATGGAATCATTTTTAATTTGGTAATATAAAAAGAAATTTAATATTTTCATTGTGTATGTGAAAGAAGTGAAAACAGAAATGACAAAAAAAAAAAAAAAAAAGCCAAAAATTAATTCCCCTATCCTCACTTCCATAACCCTTTCTCCCTGTGCCCGTGGGAGATGACTTCCATGATCTGTGTATTTTTCTTCATACAATGCACATAATTCATCTGGGATCAACCATTTTTCCAAGCCAAAAAAGAATCAAAAGTTTAAGATTCTAACTCTCAAGACCATGACAGAATTATAGATTCAATCAATACAGTGTCTCTCAGTACTATGGGCTCACATTTGAACAGGTTTTGGATATTGGATATTTATCTTTATCCTCTTTTAACTTCAGTGAATTGCCACGAAAGCTTCTGCTTATAAATTTGCCCCTTTACTCTAAAGCTATTACATTAAGAGTTGAGGGTTATTTAATTGACTTAGCCTTTAATTTCAAAAAGAGGATTCAAATTCTTTTTACATGTAATGAAATTTTTTGCTTACCAATGACCCAGTATCTACCCATTCCTTCATATTTCTAAGAGTAGCCTGATTCCCTGCTGGAGAATTATATTTTCCCTTTTGAGGAGATTTTTGAATGCCCTCACATAAATAAAGGGTGAGAATTAAATTAGATCAATCTGACTCATTGCCCTGGGATTTTTAATCGTGAGATAAATGATTTAATGATGAAGCAAATAAAACAGAAGTTCATTACTTGTGGAAACTCCCTAATGGGATTATTGAGTAATTTCTTATGCATAGCTTTCAGAGCTTCCCAATGCTGCCTTTTGCTAATCCTGGTTCTCCAGTCTCTTTGATTCTACAAAATACCTGATATTTTTCTAACCAATTGTTTTTCTACTCAAGTTAACCAGGGTAAATTTCCATTACCTGTATACTCTTACAAACTAAATGATTAGGGTTTACATATTAATAAAATATAATGCCTTTGAAAATTCTACTGCTTCTGTCATGTTGAATAATATAAAATTATATTTAAATAGTGATTAATTTTTATTGAAAGCATACTCATTATATAAAATGTAAACATCATCTGGTCTTGTTTTTACTTCCAGTTACATGAAAAGCCTACTGATTTCTTTTAAAATTTCAACTATCATGATTAAAAATTTCCATAAGAATATAAAATATAATTTAAAACTTATTTCTATTTCTTGTCACATTGTCTATATTGTATAGTCTTTACACTGAATAATGTAGTTAGGTTGAATATTTGAGCAACTAATGGGAATGATTTGAGAATGAGTATGCTGTAGGCAGAGGGAACGGATGCAAATAGAAGAAGTTATATTCTATATGAAAAAGTCTAAGTTATGAAATAGGGGAAAAGTTTTTATTGGAAAGTGATATAGCTGAGAAATAATTTTGATTCAAAGATTTTTTGACGTTTAACTAATAGTGACCAGGAAATCAAGTACATATGTTAATACTCTATCACAATGTCAAAATAAATAATTGTAAAAAAAAGTCCTCAATTTAAAAATAATTTTAAGATAACAATAAAGGAAAAATCTACAAATATATTTAATTGTTTTGCTATGTTATTTTTGTCTACGTTTGACTTCTTGATTTCTCTATTTTTTTCTTTCTTTCTTTTCTTTTCTTTTTTTTTTTTTTTTGGATTGAGATTGAGCACAAACTTGTACACAACCTGGAGAGTAAGGGAAGAGGCAGAGGGAGAGGAAAGAGATAATCTTAAACAGGATCCATGCCCAGGGTAGAACCCAATGTAAGCTCAATCTCATAGCCCTGAGATCATGTCCTGAGCCAAAATCAAGAGTCCAACACAACCAACTAAGCCTCCCAGGAGCTCCTTGACCTCTCTATTTCTAAAATGTTGTATGTGTAGCAAATAGTTATATGATGTGTATTCAATAAACATGCATGTAGCCAGCATTGAAGGGGTACTACTCAGGTGCTGTTGGTCTTTAGCATGTATGTCATTGCACTGATTTCAAATGCTAGCATGTGTGTCTCTTCGTTGAAGCCTTCACTTAGTGGCAGAAATCTGCATACAGCAGGTCAGAGCAGAAACCCATGCATACAACAGGTCAGAAATATCAGAAAAAAATTTTTTTGACCATGCTTTAACCTATGATCAGTGGAGAAATATCCTTACTTTCTTCACCCACTGGATGGAGAAACTCCAAGGCACATATTTTGGGTTTTCCACAGGATTAAGCCCTGGTCATTCATGGTGCTAATTTCCTTGGTACCACATTGTTAACTACCTGTACCTCTCTTTTCACTTTATGTGTCCCCTACTTTTTTCTTGGAATGACTTCCAAAATAAACTAATTGTACCTGAATTTTTGTCTCAAGATCTGCTCCTGAGCAAAACTAAATTCAGATGAAAAGAAAATGTTTTGTACTATTTGATTTAATCTTGCCAATAATTGTTTGCCATACCTAATAGAAATATGTAACATTTATTTAGTATATTATAATTTACCCACAACATTCCTTATATTGTGACATTTGATATTAATTTCTTCATTACTCCTCTTTGTAATACATACATTCATAAAACTAATTTGCCCTGTAATTTTCCAAAATTGCAATTTCATCCTCCTATATTTTTATGATTTACTGTGATGTGAATATTCATCTCTGTTCTGTTCAGACCCAAACTTCAGTCATCCATTATGATTTTATTTAGGTAGAAGTGGATTACTAATCCATTTTTTCAGTATTTGTTGGTATGTGAATGTACTGAAATACCTTGTAGTTAATTCAAATTAAAGGGAAAGTATAATATATATATATATATATATATATATATATATATATATTTATTTATTTATTACATCTAGCAGATCCTAAGTCAATAAGTCAATATTTCTAAGGCAATATTCTAAGTCAATAAGTCAATAATTTCAAGTGGGCAACACTTCAGTTCCTGAGTTCACTATTAGAGTTTTGATTTGTGAACTTTATTTATCTGTTTTTTTTTAAGATTTTATTTATTTATTTGACAAAGAGATCACAAATAGGCAGAGAGGTAGGCAGAGAGAGAGGGGGAAGCAGGCTCCCTGCTGAGCAGAGAGCCTGATGTGGGGCTCGATCCCAGGACCCTGAGATCATGACCTGAACCAAAGGCAGAGGCTTTAACCCACTGAGCCACCCACGCGCCCATGAACTTTATTTTTAATACTTTAAGTTTATTCATTTTTATTGTCCATTCTCATAGGATTTTCAGTCCTATTGTAGCACAGATCAGATATTGTTGTAAAGACTGTTTATGTACATTGCATAGTTGGTAGATGAAAGCTTCTAAAGAACAAAGACCACAAAAAGTGTAAAAAATAGAAATTAAGAGTTTTGTTGTCTATATGCTTGACTCTAGAAAATCTGGTACAATATATATTTTATAAAGAAGTCAGGGATGTCAAGAAACAGATTGGAATATGTAGCTTGGGAACTTGGAATAAAATTTAGAAGATTGGGCTCAATTTCCATATAATTTAAAAACAGTGTCTTCTAAATAGCCACAATATAAAATGCCAAACTTTAACGCCAGACTTAGTGACTACAGATTTTTATTAGGCCTCTGGACCAGTTACTATTTCATATATATTTTGAAAATATTTATAATGAACATAAAAACCAGATATTAGTACATAATTCAGGCAACTCTAAATGACTAAAGTAGTTTTCAATGAATTTAATATAACTATATTTTAGAGTTATATATATAAGGACCAGTAACTCAAAATTGAAAGAATACTCTTTCTTTCTGACATTTTCTTAAGTGGCCCCTCTTGTTTATACTGGTAGTCAGTTTTACCTGATCACATTAGCAGTAGTAATAGCTGTTTGCTGAGCAGTGGTAGAAACAATAAAATTGTCTATTTTAAATCAAAATAATTACTTAGAAGACTGGGTCATTTGTTCATGTGGTTCAGTGCACCTTAATGCCTGGCCAAGGTGTAAAATAATTATGGGTAAATTCCAGTCCAACATTGGCCCTTATATGAGCCATATCAGAAAGGGGTACTCTTTTCAATTAGTGCAAGTTTTCTTTGTTTTCCATTCTTTCCATAACTCACTCTCTCTCTCTCTATGTATGTATGTGTGTGTATTTATATATATATATATATATATATATATATATAAATAAACATATATATATGTGTGTGTGTGTATATATACACATATATATATTTAATTTGCAAGAAGGTATAATAAATAACATAGAAGCAGGGGTCACTTCAGGAGATATTTAAGAATGAGTCAACATTCTGTAAGGAAATCTAAAAATAAAGCTGAAGAGAAATTCTGCCTACTATAATTGTAAGGAAATATGTGGATTTACGTCAAATATCTGCAAGGCAGAGAAACTAAGGCTTCAATTATGAATGGAACATATATTATCGAACATCTCTAACAGACAAATATAAGACACTTTAAAAATTACATCAGTTCCTGAAATTAAAGATAAGAGAAACCATAATATAAGAAAATGAAAACATTTTCTAACTAGGTCTAAGCTCCTCATCTTAAGGCCAAGCAAAAAGAAATGAGTGCAATGAAGTGAGACTCTGATGAAAAGTCAGGTTATTACTTCTTTCAAAGCTTCAAGATATTTATAATCAAAAAACACATCTACTTGGAGATTAAAAAAAAAAGAAAAAAGGTCAGTCAACCATGTACTCAGGAAGAGAGAGAAATGCTGTTCTATTTAAGATATTCTTAATTATGTGGAAAACTGATATAAAAATTTTCTTATTTGCATGTATTATTAATTTGTTCTAATATGTTCCTTTTTGGTAACCTATAGATGAGTTTATTTTATGTTTAGATCTCCTACAACATTGTTCATATGTTTTTTTTGTGAGCTATACTTAATTTTTAACTTAATCATAAACCAATAATATTTTTAAAAATATAAAAATTACATATAAAATAGAGGCACCTGGATAGCTCAGTTAGAAGAACATACAATCCTTGATCTTGGGGTCATGGGTTCAAGCCCATGTTGGGTATAGAGATTACTTAAAGTAAAAAATTAAATTAAATTTAAGAAAAAACCTTTAAAATTTTAAAAAATAATGTAAAATATAAGATGTCTGAAGACATTGTTAATCTGACACTTCTGCTATTTTCTAAGGCTCACTTTTAGGACACTAACTTGAAAAAGTTTCTGTTGAGAACTAAAAGGCATTTTTCAATCACTTCTCATTTAAGTTGCTATTAAACATATGCTAACACTGAAGGAATTTTACATTGGGTTCAAAATTAATAAATGGTGAAACAGGATACATCTATTTTTCTTTACTAAAAAGCAAATCATCCTGCATTTAAAAGCTACTTCAAAAAAAATCCTAGTTTTCCAACTACATGATAACTACAAATTGAAATAGGAAAAACAAAAACCAAAAGAAAACTAGAGATGTGCATTTTGACCAGCCATTTTTTTTTTTTTAAGATTTTATTTTTTGTCAGAGAGATAGAAAGAACACAAACCAGGAGAGCGGCAGGCAGAGGGAGAAGCAGCAGGAAGAGAAGCAGACTCCCCACCAAGCAGAAGCCTGACTCAAACTTGATCCCAGTACCCTGGGATTATGACCTGAGCTGAAGGCAGATGCTTAACCAACTGACTGAGCTACCCAGGTGTTCTGACCAGCCATTTTTTACTTACTTTTAATATTTAGATACATCTTATCCTTAATAATACCACCTTCTTAAATTTGCCATGTTGAACATTAGAGTCCATTATGTTTTATCTTATAATTGATCATAATTCATAGAAACTAAATATTTACCAAAAAGGTAGAAAAGTTATTAAAAGTCCTTGTAGCAACTCATCACCAAAAATATAACTTTTCTACTGTTAAAAGCAAGACAACAGGTCCAAACTGGAGTCGCTTATGCTAAACCCCATTATCACCAATCCAAAACCACTTAATTGTGGTTTCTATTCTCCCAGAAATGCTATCTTAAACCAGTCAATCTCGGAAATTGCCTGGACAGTACTAATTAGGTCATCTGCCTTATAGATCACCACCAGTCTCTAAAAGAAAATAACCTTGCAACAACCAACCTGCTTTTTTGCCTAGTATAAATTCCTTGCCCCAAAGTTTTCTGTTTATGTCTTTCATTTTGTTCAGTCCCTCAGAGCTTCTCTTTATCTACTATTTGGGATGCTGACTGAATTGAAATGATTTTTGCTCAATAAATTAATATTTTTAATATACCTCAGCTTATCTTTTTTTAAAGATTTTATTTATTTATTTGACAGAGAGAGAGATCACAAGTAAGCAGAGCAACAGGCAGAGAGAGATGGGGGGAGCAGGCTCCCTGCTGAACAGAGAGCCCAATGCAGGGCTCCATCCTAGGACCCTGAGATCATGACCTAAGCCGAAGGCAGAGCCTTACCCCACTGAGCCACCCAGGTGCTCCTCTCAGTTTATCTTTAAACACAAAATGAAACTGACCTAGATTGAACAATATTTTCCCATTATTTATTAAGAGGTACTATAAAATGAGCACACCATGAGTTAGAATTTAATCAATATGGAGCTATAGACATTGCCTTTGCGTTTACCTGGGGAAGTAATGCAAAAAATGATACAGGGTGAAACAAAGATCTGTTGCCTACAAATTAAATCACCACCACCAAAACAAAATGATTGAAAATAAAACTTTTGAGATATAATTTTAAGTGTTGGAAAAATGTTTAATAAATGGATATTAAAACATTGAAGTAGAAACACAAGTAAAAATAAAAGGTCATATGCTATAAAAGCTGGAAGAGACTATGCACTTTGAAGGTGTATTGGTAGGAGAGGTTCATACTAGTTGGCATAATCAGAAAAAACTCCATGAAGAAATTGAGATTTGTTTTAAATTTGGAAGAATGGATAACAATAAAGATCTTAGAAAAATAAAAGAAAAAAAGAGGATCTGTGAATTATGAGTCCTGGAATTGGAGTGATTGGGGATTTTGTTTCAGAGTGAGGAGGAGCCACCACAAACAGAAGGTAAGTTATTTACCTTCCTTCCCCTAAAAGTCAACAGCGAAAGACACCCAGAGTCAAATCTAACCACACAGAAGGCCAGAAGCTACTAGCAAATAAAAAAGAGAAAAGTCCAATTAATAGTAATTCAAAAGTTTAATATGACCAATGCCAAAAAAAAAAAAAAAAAAAATAAGAGTTATTTCAAACTAAATTCAGGGAAAGTGAAACACCCCAAATTACAGTAAAGGAAATGAAAAAAGAATAATTTAAGTTAAATATAATATCTTAAAAGAGGTAAAAATAAACATAGATACATGAATTAAGTATTTTAAAATGTTATAATTTTTAAAACAAAAAAATTATTGTAGGATACTCTGGTTTAAAAAGAAACACTTCTAACTAATAAATTTGCTGGCAAAAGCTTATGGACAGGAATTTTACAGAGGGGGATAAAACATTTTAGAGAACAATTTGGCCATACCTAGTGAAAGTGAAGATGTACATTGCACACAGATGTTAGGTATTAGAATAATCATAGCAACTTTGTTTATAAAAACAAAGTACTTGAACCAAAAACACTGTCCCTTGTCATTTGAATAGATAAATAAATTATGGATATTCATAAAATACTGAATGTATTAGCGCAAAAAACACGTTAAGTGGAAAATACAAGTAATCAAGGAGACAAGCAAACTTATCCATATGAATTTTTACAGCACTCTAAGTTATATGACATAAAGCTTAAGGATAGATACATATTTGGTGAAAGAGAAAAAGGTCTGATTAATAGAAAATAAAGTGGTTATTACTGAGGGTGGGAAAATGTAATCAGATGATGGCAAACTAGATATTTCAAAATTATTAGTAATGATTCTTTCCTTATTCTGAGTTGTGGATATGATGTATTTGATTAATAAAGAAAATCTGGAGCTGTAAAAAGATGAAATAAACTTTGATTACACATTTAATATACATCAAGAGGCATCTAAAATAAAAATAATGAATTGAAAATATATAAGGTGTATGAAGATGATTATAAAATGTTATGCAAACTAAATGAAAAATGAGGGAATTATAGAATAGGAAATTTATAGTCAAATAAATCAAATATCTAATGATCAGGAGAAACTTGCCCATATTCCTAAATCTGAAAAAAAAATGGAACAATGAGATATATTTCCTTACCTATCAGAATAGCAAAAAATGAAAAATAAGATACTGACTTCTTTTAACAATATAGGAAAAGGAGGAAGAAATATGAAACATTAAAGTAATTTGAGAAAGCCATTTAGCACTATTTCATTTAATTATACACCCACCAAATATGAGAGTCAGTATTATCACCCCTGGGAATCAAATATGAAGAAAAAATTTGCTGGGTTATAATGAAAATGAGATACAGGACATTGTGTTTTGTTTTTTTTTTGTTTGTTTTGTTTTGTTTGTTTTGTTTTGTACAGTTTCTGGAATTCATTACTTGCTATTTGTGCTTGGAAAATTTACTTACCCTCTGGGTTTTTCAGTTTCTTTATCTGTTAAATAATTGTAGTATTTTTTGAAATGATTATAGTATGTCATTTTAATGTTAATTGAGAAGAATATCTATGAGGATGTCATATATATACACAAGGTTGTTAATGTTGAACCTAGAGATGGGAAGTTTATCTGTAAATGTGGGTGTTAATGATGTTTGGAAAACAGTAAGTGTGAATATGTAGCATCAGTATGTGTGAATATGTAGCATTCACAAATGTTATATATTTCAGTATGATCTGTACTTATGTATACCTGTGAAGTAATGAATAAAGGGATTGTCACTAAGAAAGAACAAGGTAAAAATCATTAACAAGCTTAAAACAAAGTAAAGAAATAAAAGTTTAAAATTTTAAGATGTGGAAGAATATCCAAGATATTCAGAAAATATCAAAACTATCCAAGATATTCAGATAATATCAACACAGATCTGCTTTGTTGAGTGATGTGTTTGTGTTTTATGTATATATATATATATATATATATTTTTTAATTTTCTTTAAGTTGCTACTTTCTTTTCATTTACTCTACAGTTTACTAATAGTCCCCCCCACCCCTGATAGCCTCTTAACACCTCTCAGTCTAGTCAGGTAAACACATCATTTAAGTGCTCCTTACATTACCTTCTTCAGAAAGACTTCTCTTTTTCATGCAATGTTTTTTTTCTTCATTTTTATGACATACTTTTTAGAAGAAATTTTCAAAACTATTATTAATAAAAAAAGTAATAAAAATTGCTATTACCGGAGAGGAGTCAAGATGGCGGAGAAGTAGCAGGCTGAGACTACTTCAGGTAGCGGGAGATCAGCTAGATAGCTTATCTAAAGATTGCAAACACCTACAAATCCAACGGGAGATCGAAGAGAAGAAGAACAGCAACTCTAGAAACAGAAAATCAACCACTTTCTGAAAGGTAGGACTGGCGGAGAAGTGAATCCAAAGCGACGGGAAGATAGACCGCGGGGGGAGGGGCCGGCTCCCGGCAAGCGGCGGAGCAACGGAGCACAAAATCGGGACTTTAAAAAGTCTGTTCCGCTGAGGGACATCGCTCCAGAGGCTTAGCCGGGGTGAAGCCCACGCAGGGTCAGCGTGGCCTCAGGTCCCGCAGGGTCACAGAAGGATCGGGGGCGTCTGAGTGTCGCAGAGCTTACAGGTATTAGAACAGGGAAGCCGGCTACAGAGACAGAGCCGAGGAGTAAGATCTAAGCTCGGGGTTACCTTGAACCGGTCGCAGGCTCGGTCAGCTCGGAGCACGGCCGGAGGCCAGGGTGACGGGAGTAATTGGGCGCTGTTCTCTGAGGGCGCACTGAGGAGTGGGGCCCCGGGCTCTCAGCTCCTCCGGGCCGGACACCGGGAGGCCGCCATCTTCATTCCCGCCCTCCGGAACTCTACGGAAAGCGCTCAGGGAACAAAAGCTCCCGAAAGCAAACCCGAGCGGATTACTCAGCCCGGCCCCTGGTAAGGGCGGTGCAACTCCGCCCGGGGCAAAGACACTTGAGAATCACTGCAACAGGCCCCTCCCCCAGAAGATCAACAAGAAACCCAGCCAGGACCAAGTTCACCTACCAAGGAGTGCAGTTTCAATACCAAGGAGAGCAGCGGAATTCCAAAGGAGGAGAAAGCAAAGCACGGAACTCATGGCTTTCTCCCCATGATTCTTTGGCCTTGCAGATAATTTAATTTTTTTTCTTTTTCAATTTATTTTTCTTCTTCTGCTAAATTTTTTTAACTTTTACCCTTTCCTTTTTTAACGTTTTTAACTAGTTTATCCAATATATATATATATTTTTTTTTCCTTTTTATATTTTTTCTTTATTGGTTTTCTTTTTTTAATTGTTTCTTTTTTTTTTCTTTTTTTTTTTTCTTTCTTCTTTCTGAACCTCTTTTTATCCCCTTTCTCCCCCCTCACGATTTGGGATCTCTTCTGATTTGACTAAAGCATATTTTCCTGGGGTTGTTGCCACCTTTTTAGTATTTCACTTGCTCCTTCATATACTCTTATCTGGACAAAATGACAAGGCGGAAAAATTCACCAAAAAAAAAAAGAACAAGAGGCAGTACCAAAGGCTAGGGACCTAATCAATACAGACATTGGTAATATGTCAGATCTAGAGTTCAGAATGACGATTCTCAAGGTTCTAGCTGGCCTCGAAAAAGGCATGGAAGATATTAGAGAAACCCTCTCCGGAGAGATAAAAGCCATTTCTGGAGAAATAAAAGAACTAAAATCGAACCAAGTTGAAATCAAAAAAGCTATTAATGAGGTGCAATCAAAAATGGAGGCTCTCACTGCTAGGATAAATGAGGCAGAAGAAAGAATTAGCGATATAGAAGACCAAATGACAGAGAATAAAGAAGCTGAGCAAAAGAGGGACAAACAGCTACTGGACCATGAGGGGAGAATTTGAGAGATAAGTGACACCATAAGACGAAACAACATTAGAATAATTGGGATTCCAGAAGAAGAGGAAACAGAGAGGGGAGCAGAAGGTATAATGGAGAGAATTATTGGAGAGAATTTCCCCAATATGGCAAAGGGAACAAGCATCAAAATCCAGGAGGTTCAGAGAACCCCCCTCAAAATCAATAAGAATAGGTCCACACCCCGTCACCTAATAGTAAAATTTACAAGTCTCAGTGACAAAGAGAAGATCCTGAAAGCAGCCCGGGAAAAGAAGTCTGTAACATACAATGGTAAAAATATTAGATTGGCAGCAGACTTATCCACAGAGACCTGGCAGGCCAGAAAGAGCTGCCATGATATATTCAGAGTACTAAACGAGAAAAAAAAGCAGCCAAGAATACTATATCCAGCTAGGCTATCATTGAAAATAGAAGAGAGATTAAAAGCTTCCAGGACAAACAAAAACTGAAAGAATTTGCAAACACCAAGCCAGCTCTACAGGAAATATTGAAAGGGATCCTCTAAGCAAAGAGAGACCCTAAAAGTAGTAGATCAGAAAGAAACAGAGACAATATACAATAACAGTCACCTTACAGGCAATACAATGGCACTAAATTCATATCTCTCAATACTTACCCTGAATGTTAATGGGCTAAATGCCCCAATCAAAAGACACAGGGTATCAGAATGGATAAAAAAACAAAACCATCTATATGTTGCCTACAAGAAACTCATCTTAAACCTGAAGACACCTCCAGATTTAAAGTGAGGGGGTGGAAAAGAATTTACCATGCTAATGGACATCAGAAAAAAGCAGGAGTGCAATCCTTATATCAGATCAATTAGATTTTAAGCCAAAGACTATAATAAGAGATGAGGAAGGACACTATATCATACTCAAAGGAACTGTCCAACAAGAATATCTAACAATTTTAAATATCTATGCCCCTAACGTGGGAGCAGCCAACTATATAAACCAATTAATAACAAAATCAAAGAAACACATCGACAATAATACAATAATCGTAGGGGACTTTAACACTCCCCTCACTGAAATGGACAGATCATCCAAGCAAAAGATCAACAAGGAAATCAAGGCCTTAAATGACACACTGGACCAGATGGACATCACAGATATATTCAGAACATTTCATCCCAAAGCAACAGAATACACATTCTTCTCTAGTGCACATGGAACATTCTCCAGAATAGATCATATTCTCGGTCCCAAATCAGGTCTCAACTGATATCAAAAGATTGGAATCATTCCCTGCATATTTTCAGACCACAATGCTCTGAAGCTAGAACTCAATCGCAAGAGGAAATTTGGAAAGAACCCAATTACATGGAGACTAAACAGCATCCTTCTAAAGAATGAATGGGTCAACCAGGAAATTAAAAAAGAGTTGAAAAAATTCATGGAAACAAATGATAATGAAAACACAACGGTTCAAAATCTGTGGGACACAAAAAGGCAGTCCTGAGAGGAAAATATATAGCGGTACAAGCCTTTCTCAAGAAACAAGAAAGGTCTCAGGTACACAACCTAACCCTACGCCTAAAAGAGCTAGAGAAAGAACAAGAAGGAAACCCTAAACCCAGCAGGAGAAGAGAAATCATAAAGATCAGAGCACAATTCAATGAAATAGACACAAAAAAAACAATAGAACAAATCAACGAAACTAGGAGCTGGTTCTTT
>NW_019154116.1:15570857-15699311 GCF_002288905.1 Enhydra lutris kenyoni | reverse complement strand
CCATATGATACTCTCCATAGATGCTGAAAAAGCACTTGACAAAGTACAGCATCCCTTCCTGATCAAAACTCTTCAAAGTGTAGGGATAGAGGGCAGATACCTCAATATTATCAAAGCCATCTATGAAAAACCCACCGCAAATATCATTCTCAATGGAGAAAAACTGAAAGCTTTTCCGCTAAGGTCAGGAACACGGCAGGGATGTCCGTTATCACCACTGCTATTCAACATAGTACTAGAAGTCCTAGCCTCAGCAATCAGACAACAAAAGGAAATTAAAGGCATCCAAATTGGCAAAGAAGAAGTCAAACTATCACTCTTCGCAGATGATATGATACTATATGTGGAAAACCCAAAAGACTCCACTCAAAAACTGCTAGAACTTGTACAGGAATTCAGTAAAGTGTCAGGATATAAAATCAATGCACAGAAATCAGTTGCATTTCTCTACACCAACAACAAGACAGAAGAAAGAGAAATTAAGGAGTCAATCCCATTTACAATTGCACCCAAAACTATAAGATACCTAGGAATAAACCTAACCAAAGAGACTAAGAATCTATACACAGAAAACTATAAAGTACTCATGAAAGAAATTGAGGAAGACACAAAGAAATGGAAAAATGTTCCATGCTCCTGGATTGGAAGAATAAATATTGTGAAAATGTCTATGCTACCTAAAGCAATCTACACATTTAATGCAATTCCTATCAAAGTACCATCCATTTTTTTCAAAGAAATGGAACAAATAATCCTAGAATTTATATGGAACCAGAAAAGACCTCGAATAGCCAAAGCAATATTGAAAAAGAAAGCCAAAGTTGGTGGCATCACAATTCCGGACTTCAAGCTCTATTACAAAGCTGTCATCATCAAGACAGCATGGTACTGGCACAAAAACAGACACATAGATCAATGGAACAGAATAGAGAGCCCAGAAATAGACCCTCAACTCTATGGTCAACTAATCTTCGACAAAGCAGGAAAGAATATCCAATGGAAAAAAGACAGCCTCTTCAACAAATGGTGTTGGGAAAATTGGACAGCCACATGCAGAAAAATGAAATTGGATCATTTCTTTACACCACACACGAAAATAGACTCAAAATGGATGAAGGATCTCAATGTGAGAAAGGAATCCATCAAAATCCTTGAGGAGAACACAGGCAGCAACCTCTTCGACCTCAGCCGCAGCAATATCTTCCTAGGAACATCGCCAAAGGCAAGGGAAGCAAGGGCAAAAATGAACTATTGGGATTTCATCAAGATCAAAAGCTTTTGCACAGCAAAGGAAACAGTTAACAAAACCAAAAGACAACTGACAGAATGGGAGAAGATATTTGCAAATGACATATCGGATAAAGGGCTAGTGTCCAAAATCTATAAAGAACTTAGCAAACTCAACACCCAAAGAACAAATAATCCAATCAAGAAATGGGCAGAGGACATGAACAGACATTTCTGCAAAGAAGACATCCAGATGGCCAACAGACACATGAAAAAGTGCTCCACATCACTCGGCATCAGGGAAATACAAATCAAAACCACAATGAGATACCACCTCACACCAGTCAGAATGGCTAAAATGAACAAGTCAGGAAATGACAGATGCTGGCGAGGATGCGGAGAAAGGGGAACCCTCCTACACTGTTGGTGGGAATGCAAGCTGGTGCAACCACTCTGGAAAACAGCATGGAGGTTCCTCAAAATGTTGAAAATAGAACTACCCTATGACCCAGCAATTGCACTGCTGGGTATTTACCCTAAAGATACAAACGTAGTGATCCGAAAGGGGCACGTGCACCCGAATGTTTATAGCAGCAATGTCTACAATAGCCAAACTATGGAAAGAACCTAGATGTCCATCAACAGACGAATGGATAAAGAAGAGGTGGTATATATACACAATGGAATACTATGCAGCCATCAAAAGAAATGAAATCTTGCCATTTGCGAGGACGTGGATGGAACTAGAGGGTATCATGCTTAGCGAAATAAGTCAATCGGAGAAAGACAACTATCATATGATCTCCCTGATATGAGGGAGAGGAGATGCAACATGGGGGCTTAAGGGGGTAGGAGAAGAGTAAATGAAACAAGATGGGATTGGGAGGGAGACAAACCATAAGTGACTCGTAATCTCACAAAACAAACTGAGGGTTAATGGGGGGAGGGGGGTTGGGGGGGTGGGATTATGGACACTGGGGCGGGTATGTGCTATGGTGAGTGCTGTGAAGTGTGTAAACCTGGCGATTCACAGACCTGTACCCCTGGGGATAAAAATATATGTTTATAAAAAATAAAATTAAAAAAAAAAATGCTATTACCAAACAAGTGGTAATCCACTAACCTGTGCTAGAATTGACTCATAATGCCTTATGAGGCATTAAATCTTCAAGATTTCATGTCGGTAGTTTGAAGTCAGTCCTATATGAGTGTATTTGTTTTCTAAGGTTGGTGTAACAGGGAGCAACCAACAACAGGAATGTATTGTCACAATTCTGTAGGCTAGAAGTCTGAACTGGAGTGGTTGGTAGGGCTAGACTATTCTGAAAGTGCTGGGGAAGAATTTAGTCCAGGCCACTCACCTAGGCTCTGGTAGTACCTTGGCTTGTGGCAGCATAATTCTAATTGTCACATTTCTCTCTGTGTACATATTTGCCTCTGTGTTGAAGATTAAAGCCATTTTGAAAAGTCACTCATCAACGTTTCATTAAATTATAAATCTGTCATCCAGTCACTCGGTTTTTGTCCCAGATGCACCAAAGATTTGGAGACCAGAGACCAGAAGGTGGAGATAGATTTTATTGAGTAGGTAAGTTCAGGACACTTTCAAGAGTGAAAGTGGTCCACTACCTGAGCAAGAGTGGCAATGGCCCCAAGTAGCTCTGGCTTGATCCTTTTAAGTCTGCTTTTTGTACCTGTAAATGTGGTTTTGATTGACAGCTGGTGATTATATAACATCTGGGCTCTGCACATGCCTCCCTCCATCATGCATTCTGTTATAATTGTATTTATCCATGCATTGTATATTTATAAGTGTCTAATGAGCTTCTATTGTGACCTTAAAGGTAGTCAAGGAGAAGTTGCACCTTTTGTGCACATGTTCAGATCTTAGACGTGCCCTTGTGGCTTTAGAGCTAGTTTTGTGACTAGGCTTTTCCTGATCTATTAGCCTTTGGAGGTGGTCCTGAAAGTATGGCTGTTAGCCCTAAGGGGTGGCCAGCATCTGCTTTATTCCTCCTCACTCATGCTTAGCTGCCTAACCAATCCACTAAACATAAGACTGTACTCTCATTCTTGGGAATCAAGTTTTCTGATGAATACCATATATATTGGATTAGGATCCACCCTAGTGATGTCATTTTTAGGGGCACCTGGGTGGCTCAGAGGGTTAAAGCTTCTGGCTTTGGCTCAGGTCATCATCTCAGGATCCTGGGATCGAGCCCCACATCAGGCTCTCTGCTCAGCGGGGGGCCTGCTTCCTCCTCTCTCTCTGCCTGCCTCTCTGCCTACTTATGATCTCTGTCTGTCAAGTAAATAAATAAAATCTTTTAAAAAATGATCTCATTTTAATTTGATTACCTCTGCAAATAATCTATTTAAAAAAAAATGTCACATTCTGACATCCTTGAGGTAAGGACTTCAGCATATCTTTTGGAGAACACACAATTCAGCCTTTAACAATGAGAATATTTACACCAGGGAAATTAGCAAACATTACACATAATGGCTTCTTTCCTATAGCCAACTATATTTACTGGCATGCTACAGCTATATGTGTTATATGTAATAAATAGACTATATGAAGCTTTTGCTTTTCTCTTGGGAAGATAGCATGAGAAACAGAATGAAGTAAGTATTAAGAATTCAAAGCCACTGAACTCCCTGACAATAGTTAAGGGTATTATTATCATTATATTTTTGTGGTATACCTGGGGCATCAGATCTTCCTTACTTAGAAAATTTTCAAACAATTCCTTTGAACCTATGATCTTCTGTTCTAATTTTAAGATAATTGTTTTATTTTTAAATATTAATTGTTCCTGAATTTTAAGAATTTACTTACCTGTTTTGTTGCTGTTGTTGTCATTTGTTTTGTTTTGTTGTTCTAACCATCTTAAGCTTTAGAGACAGAGTCCAGTGAAGTTTATTAAGCTTGGAGTTAATAATGATGGGTTAATGTAATAGAATAAAATAGAATTAGCATAAGTCAGCATAGCAATAAAGTATGCCGTTACTAATTAGATTTATATTTGTATTGCTACTCATTTTGAATTAACATAAATTTTTAACTAAATGCTTACCAAATAAGTTGTTGATATGTTAGAATCAACACAATCCTCCTTTCCCCAAAAAGGCACTATTTCCAGGTCGTTACTTGAATAGATGCCATGTTCCTTTACTTCTTTCAAATTTTGTAGCAGTGGAAAAGTTTAAACCTTTTAACATTGATCATACTCAAAAAGAATGCATTTTATAGACTTCTTTTTGAAATATACATATGAAGTAGTTAAGCTGGAGAGATACTTTATGAAAATATTGCTTATACACTATTTCTAAAGCCTCCAACTAAGGAGTGATTGACACAAAATCCATTGTTTGTTGAACTATAAGAAGGAAGGAAGACAAGGAATAAAATATATATTCTCCTATGGAGAATGAAATTAAGTATGACTGCCAGTTTCCTAGTGGGCAGAAAATAAAAAGAATTTCCTGGTATGTGTGTGTCTCCTTTTCCATTTCATTTCTTCACACCCATCTTTCAATTGATAGGATCTTGTTTTTCTTTTATTTGTGGAGAAATCTATATTTTGAAATGAATCCCCTAGAAGTGAGAGTATATAAAAATGTGTTAGCAAATATACAAATAGGACAAATAATTTATTCATCTAATAAATACTGAAAAAGCATCTTCTGTTTGCTAGTGTCTGTGCTAGTTCTGCACATACCAAAATAAATTAGATCATCTTGTCTGTGAGAAACATACATCAATCTATAAAAATAGACAACCAAATAATTATAATATTACATATAAAGAAATAAGTGGAATCAGATACAATAAGTTTTATAATTTTCATATATTAAATGAAACCAAGAATTCAAAAGAAAACAAAGATATTAAAAACTAGATAAGTCTCTTAACTAATCAAAAACGAAGTCTTAAGGCAATTACCATGGTGTGGGTCATGGTGGCATTCATTCTTCTGAAAAACATTTTAATAAGTGATATCCTATTAAAATTATTTACCTTAAATACCATTTTAATTCACTTGGGCTTCTCAGTTTTGTACTCTAAAAATGCAGACACAATGGAAAATATTTCATAAAATCATGTTTTTCATTTTTTGTTTTCTAGTAAGACATTTCTTTTCTCAACTGCAAGAAACAAAGATGGACTCAAGGAGTATAAAGTAAAAATGTTTTATAGTAAGTATATCCGTAAAAGGAAACTGGAAAGCCATAATCAGAAGACACCATCTCTGGGAAATAGGTGACTGCTCATTCTTGTTCTCTCCTTTGTCTCTCGTCTTCTCCCTCCTTCTCATTTTTATGAGATTATCAATAGTTCTCTACTGAAATTGCAATTTCTCCCCGCACTCCTACTTAGTTGTCCTTTATTTACTCAGCCTCCCTGATACCCATTGTCTGTTGTTCTTGCTACCTATAGTTTACACACACCTATTAAGGGCTGCTCTGGCCTCTCAATCAATCGAGACCATCCATCTCCATCTCACTGCCAGAACATGTCCCCATTATATCATAGGTCAGATTTCAAGAAAGAGAACGGGATTTATCCAGGTTCAAGTACTCTGACCCTTTTCAGTATTTCATCATGCTTCCAGACTAAACAGCCTTCATTAGCATGGAACGAAGTTCTGAGAACTAGTAGATACATTCTGAATACATTGCAGTGTGATCTTACCTTAGAAATATGAGAATATCTATAATACTATCAGCATAAACTTAATTTTTTACATTCCAAGGTATGTTTGGGGAACTTCAAAGAAGTCGTATTTGAGAGAGCATGCACTCTTATATATAAAAGTTTCTACTAGACCATAAAATCTGTATGAGTGGACCTAGTTTTATAATTTATCCCAAAACTCACTGAGAACACATGTTCCTTATACTAGTTTAGTTAGCTATAGAGAATATAAAGAAAGCAAAGTGACTCAGAGAAAAAGGGTTACACTGGAATGCCCCACAACATATTAAGCATACTTTCCCAGGCACTTTATATCCTACTGGTCCCCTCTTATCAAAAAGACAAACCTGAAGCAAGTGCAGACCTCTTTCAGCTTACGTACGTCCATTCTAGACTTCTTTACGTACCATGGTTTTCACATGTTCCCTATGGGTCCATGTGCCAAGGCCAAATTTGCCAGCACATGCTGAGTCTGGAGGTCAGACTTCAGACAATAACTAAGTACCTGAACATGTTTAAAAAAAAAAAAGCCAAAATCACTAAATCCAGGACTTCTGTATTGATGCATGGATAGACTTCATGGATTTTTTGAACCCCTTAAAAAAATACTTGTACAAAGGTCTGGGCATATATCCATTTATCTGGGTTTGAAAAGATAAAAACTTCCATCAAACTTTCATGGTACAAAGAAAAAAAAAAAGCAGAATCTACATTACATGTTGCAGGAGTTGACTTAAGGTTTTGTTTTAGACAGCCCTAAAGGAGCCAAGAATGAATTCAGAAGCCCACAGAGCTTATTAGACATTGCTTTCTGGAAGAAACACAGGCCAAGGTAATAACTAGCCAACACTTCTTATTTCACAGATGCTAGTGATCAAAATGGATCAAAATCCATCTAGAGTTAACACTGCTGTGTTCAATATTAATGTAATTTAATTGTACATTAGAAGTATTTGCCTATGTTGTAGACTTTTTACTTCCATAAATCTGCCTTTTTCCTCTGAAGGTAATGTCTGCTTGACAGTAAATTAATCCCTTATTCACAAAAGGCTCATTAATATTTACTTCTATGCTCATATTGAAGCATCATTTAATAATGATGTTTATATCTTTAGAATTCTCTACTCTCCTGTCAAAAAAAAATAATGTCTATCATGTTGATTTGTTTCTAACATCCATTGGTTAATGATCAGAGGCAACATAGGCGGTACACCTTCTAGTTGAAACTATGAAACTATTTTCATTGAGGACTATTAAGCAACATAGATTTTGTCTGTTTGAGTTGCCTGTAAATATATAACTCATTATTCTTCAATTGATTAAACTCATTTGGGAAAATTTACGAACATGAAGCCTGACAAAAATGATTGATTACATTTTTTCATAGAAGACATGTTGATGCATTTCAAGAAGAGAGGACATGTGTATTACATTGAGCATGTTTGTTATTTAGGATTATTTTAATTTTTAATGGATTAACATATTTTAATTAAATATAAATTATTAATAGCTATCAAAGCCTTGACAACTACTTATGTATCCAAAGTTCATAACATTTTTGGGGGGCGGGGGGCACCTGGGTAGCTCAGTCATAAAGCATCTGTCTTCAGCTCAGGTCATGATCCCAAGATCCTGGGATTGAGCTCCACATCAGGCTTCCTGCTCAGTAGGGACTCAGCTTTTCCCTCTCCTTCTGCCCCTCCCCCCATGCTGGTGCTTGCACACCAGCTCTCCCTCTCTCTCTCTCTCATTTGCTCTCAAATAAATAAAATAAAATAGAATAATTTTAAAGATTTTATTTTATTTATTTGAAAGGGAGGAGAGAGAAAGAGAGAGAGAGAGAGAACATGAACAGGCAGGGGGAGAAGCAGACTCCTCACTGAGCAGGAAGGCTGACCTGGGGCTCGATCCCATGACCTGGAGATCATGACTAGAACTGAAGACAGACACTTAAAGGACAGAGCCATGCACGTGCCTCAATAAAATCTCCATCTAAACAGACATGTTGAGAGTCTAAATTAGAGCATTCTATATTTTTGGATAAGTTTTATTTCAAATAGGTGTGTATATATGAGTGTTTTAACAAATTATAATTCATTGAGTAATTTCTCCAGAAAGAGTGCTCTTACTATGTCATTTGACCAAAATTTGGAAGTAGAGTTTTCTTAAACTTATAAATGACAAATTAGAAAACACATTCACAAAAATGTATTCAACGTGCATATGACAGTGTCCTTAGGATGTGATTTGGTTATTTTATAAATCAATGAATTTTTTATTAACATATAATGTATTATTTGCTTCAGGGGTAGAAGTCTGTGATTCATCAGTCTTATACAATTCAGAGCACTCACCATAGCACATACCCTCCCTAAAGTCCATCACCCAGCCACCCCATCCCTCACATCCCCCTCCCTCCAGCAAATCAATGTATTATTTATTTATTTGAGAGAGAGAGTGAGCAGAGGTAGAGAGTGGGACAGTGGGAGAGGTAGGGGGAATATCAAGTATCAAGAATTCCTGCTGCGATCAGAGCTGGATATAGGGCTTGATCCCAGGACCATGAGATCATGACACAAGCCAAAGCCAAGAGTCAGACCCTCAACAAACTGAGCCATCCAGATGTCCCTAAATCAATGTATTTTTTAAATTTATTTTTTAAAGATTTTTACTTGAGAGAGAGAGATTATGCACAAGTATGGGGAGGGGTAGAAGGAGAGGGAGAAGCAGACTCCCCGCTGAACAGGGGGACTGATGGGGGGCTTAATCACAGGGCTCTGAGATCATGACCTGAGTTGAAGGCAGCTGCTTAACCAACTGAACCACCCAGGTACCCCCATTTTTACAATTCTTAAAATCCATAGCCATTTCCTAAAATTTGATGTTTGTAATATATGCAATACCAGACATTATAGCATAGAATAGTTGATTATATTTAATATAAATAAATTTAAAATTAAATTAATTTTCAATATTTCATGTGCCAAGCACTGTGCTACTGTGCAATATAATACTAGGCCCAAGAAGAAACTGTACAATATGGGCTCTCTCCAGACTTAACACACCTTCTTTACAATGGTGATTTCATATCACTTATTCTGATGACCACAAATTTTACATACATTTAACTTAACTTTAAAAAACAAAACCAAAACAAAACAAAACAAAAAAGTAACTGAACAGGCCAACCAGAGACTCGGCTTATTGGGATCAACAAGGGTCAAGGCTGAGATTCACTGGAAACACGGGCTTTCATGATCACAGAGGAGGAAGTAAAAGAACACAGTGACCAACAAGCTGATTCATTAAATTTCTGTCCAGAGGGGGTATATTTTATTGACATACATATTGCAATGACTAAGACAAAATAGTCTATTTTGGATAAATTACTTCAGAAAATACTAAAAGTCCTCCCATTTAATTAAAATAATAAGCTTTTCTTTCCCCATTACTGAGAAAAGATATCAGTAGTGATTTCCGTGAATGTCTACCTATAGTAAAGAATATGAACAGAGCCACAAAATGGACTATTAAGAAGATTATTGCATTTCATTCATAATTCTCTAGTTTGGGTCATAATTTATAGATATTACATAATTTTAGAAACCTGACTTAAATTCTATAGTTTTTGGTTTTCTTACCTCTCAAATGGTGCTACTTGTATCTGTCCCATAGCGCTGTTGGGAAAACCCCATGAAACGATGTGTGCAAGGCTGGAAACTCTAAAGATGTAGAAATTTCAGGGATGGCGATAAATATTATGATTCAGATGTTATATGTCTGTTCTTGTAAGAACAAGACCAACTTAACTTGAGAAATTTGATAATATTTAGCTTAATCTTACAAGAAAGAAAAAAAATTCACTTCCAGCTGAAATATATACATATATATATATTTTTTTTTTAAAAGATTATTTGGTCTGCAATGTGGAGATGATGTGGCCCATAAATGATTGTGTGATGTCGTAGGAAGGCATAACCAGCCATTATTCTACCAGCTTGTTTCTCTACAGAGACTAAAATCCTAGTGAAAGAAGTATTCAGAGTTCCATAATGGAATGATCAGAAACCCAAAAGACTTAGAATGGCACTGAATGATAAAGACCTAAAAAAATGACTGAAGCAATGAAGAAAGTGCTTCTGAGAATAGATGTAATATTTCTTCATGTCACCTGGTAATCACTTCACTGAGATGCACCACTTTCATTCCAGTGGAAATTCTAGGAATGACAGTGAGAAAAATGAATCCTATAAAAACATTTTCAGGCATATAGTATCAGAGAGACTAGCTAGCTTTATTGTCAGAGTCAGAATAATCAATTTTTTTTAAACTGTTGCAAAGTTCTTTGGGCATGGAACTACAGATAATATTAGATGTGTGAGACCCAGTCACTGCCATTAGAGATCTTTAACCCTATAGATGGAAATAAAGTTTAAATACGTCCAATTAGAATTTTTAATACTTGCCAGCTTCTAGTTGAGTTATGTATATTAATAGTACACATTCATATGTGAAAGATATCACTGTGTAAGAGAGGACTTCTCAATCAGGCATTACTTCAACAAATATTTTTGCATATCTACTACCTAAATGTTTTAGACTTTAGGATCACAGTGATAAGAGCAGCCCATGTCTTCATAGAACATGTAGAGTGATGGGTCAGACAGTTAAAATAAGAAATACACAAATACATAAAATAATTATAAGTATGGGTAAGAGCTACACCTGAAACAAACAAAAAGATACAAGTTAATATGAAAACAAAACAAAACAAAAAGAATCATTAAATGGAGTGGTCTATAAGAAAGCTTTATCTGCAGTAACAGCCTATGTTGTTGCACTCAGATCTTTCTCTCATGAGCTTGTAAATTGGCAGTTACTTGGTTGGGAGTATAACCCAGAAGACTGAGCCAATCAGGGTTGGATTAGAAGTATAGCCAAGAAGATAGAGCCTATCAGTCTTCTTTAGGATTTTGGCCCTGATCCGTTTTGAACAATGGAAATATTTATTGGGGTGCTACACTAAGGTAATCTAGTATCTTAACGAACAGCATAGTAGCCATTCTTTTGAATTCATTTTTTTCCTGAGTCTTAGTCTTATCCTGAGCCTTATCAGGTCTGTGTAAATCGTAGCACTTTTTCAAAAATTTTTTACACATAATTACAAGCAGCGGTTCATTTTTCTAATCCTATAAATTCCATAATTTCCAGGCTCTCTACTTCCCTTTTAATCCTTTCTTGCTCATAGGCCAGTGTTAAGTGTGTATGTATGCACTCATATTTTTTGTAGTATTTTATCATAGAAAGCTAATCAACCAACACTCATTGCCAACATTTTATTAATTTCCAGGCTTAGTAGATATAATAGTTTGGATGTTATAGCCAAAGTTGGTCCTGGTAAAAATTTCTCTTTGGTGGGATTTGGTAAGTCAAAGAAACTACTAATTAAAAGGGAGAACAGTGAAACTAGGGACACCCTAAGCTTAACTAGGGTGCCATATTAGGTGAGCCCATGGAAACCAGTCATGTTTAATGAGTACTCATGGAGCACTTATTCCCTTGGTATTCCCTGATTTGGTGCTAGATTTTACTATGAAAACTGTCTAGTCGACACTGCTTTCCATGTTTCTGACTCTCCTGTATGGCAGTAATGTCTTCATGGAAATGTACTTTATTTGTCCACAAAATATTAATATAAATGGCCTGGAGGTAGCTAGCTTCACTTAGTGGTCTAGAGCTCTTTTGGACAGACAACAGTTGGCCAAATTTTTACCTAAGCCCTTCTACTTCTTAACCTTTTATAAATTCTTTTTTAGGGGCACCTGGGTGGCTCAATGGGTCAAACCTCTGCCTTCAGCTCAGGTCCTGATCTCAGGGTCCTGGAATTGAGCCCTACATTGGGCTCTCTGTTCAGCAGAGAACCAGCTTCCCCCCTCTCTCTGCCTGCCTCTCTGCCTACTTGTGATCTTTGTCTGTCAAATAAATAAATAAAAATCTTTTAAAAAATAAAATTCCCTTTGTAAAAAAAATATTATTCAAAATACAAAGGAGGAGATATGCTTGGGTATTTCAGTCAGTTAAGTGTCTGCCTTCAGCTCAGGTCATGATCCCAGTGTTCTGTGGTCAAGTCTTATATCAGGCTCAGCAGGGAGCCTGATTCTCCCCCTACTAGCTCTCTCTCTCTCTCTGACAAATAAATAAATAAAATCTTAAAAAAATACAAAGGAGTGGAAGGTAAGGTAAACTTTAATAAAAATTTTAAAAGCAAAATTTTAACCTTATTATTGATAACACAAAGTTGATATTACTAAGAAGTAATTTCATACCATGATAAATGTGGGATATACTGGTTTTTCTTTAAAATATTGACTTTGAAGAATGTTCATTACAATACTGAGAAGTCTGAATTTGACTTTTTTTTTTTTTAAGATTTTATTTATTTATTTGACAGAGATCACAAGTAGGAAGAGAGGCAGGCAGAGAGAGAGGGGGAAGCAGGCTCCCTGCTAAGCAGAGAGCTCGATGCGGGACTCAATCCCAGGACCCTGGGATCATGACCTGAGCCGAAGGCAGAGGCTTTAACCCACTGAGCCACCCAGGCACCCTGAATTTGACTTTTTAACCATTGAGTAATTCCTGAGAAATATTTAGATCTTACACCTCAAACTGACAGAGACTATGTCTTATATACTTTTGTGTTTATATTTAGTACCACGTACCTACTACAGTGCTCGGCCCTATCAAACAACTGTGGATTGGTTGGACAATAAAGGATTTACTCTGGAAGGAAGACAGCACAGCCATGTGCTTCTGAATGTTTTGAACAACTTTAAAATCCCCTACACCCTTCATCTTGGCAGAGTTATGTTGAAAACTCTCAGGGTCCTTGTACAAAAGACAACAGACAGGTGCTGTCCAGCCCTTATGCCTTAGCAATGCTCCTTACATAACTTGTCCTGAGACTTTTACTGGACGCTATTTTTGAGCTGGTGAGCTGGGAAGTTGGGGTGCAGGACTTTCAATGTCATGGCTTTGAGCAAAGTCTTGGGTCCCTGAAAGTCATGTTCACATCCCAGTTTTGTCTCTTATTACTTGAGGGCCTCAGGCCACTTATTCTTAGCTCCCATATCTCTGACCCTCAGTTTTCCTAACTGTTAAAGGTGGATAATCACATCTACTTCATAGGATTATAAAGATTAAATGCCTCAGACCTTTTATACGTCTTCTCTTGTGTTTTTCTTGTTCCCATTTTCTTACTTATTTATTTAGGGAGGGCAGGGGGAGAAGGAGAGAAAATAAAGGTTTTTGAAGTGAGAAAGGAATAAGTTTCTTCATCTGAAGAGGAGTCATTACTGAACAACCCCCACGGGCTGACTCATCACTTTTCTTGGGGTGCCCACCTTCCAGAGCCGTGGGGAGACTTCAGATACTTGGCAGAGCTAATATTTAGGGAGAGAAAGGCATCCACTGCAGTGTCAGCCACTCCAGCCTTATTTCTAATCCTGCATAGATTTCATAATCCATCATCTCAAAAATGTTTTTCCAAAGGGGCTCACCCCCCTCAGCTACATAATGGTCACTGTGTTCTTCCATTAGATGCTATAGTGAAGCCAGATTGCTTCCTGAAAGAGCAAGCCTGCTGTATGGTCAACTACAGCTGAGGTATACTCTCTGACCATACTAGAAGATCACACCTGTGCCTGCTAGCTGATGCTGATTTTCCTTAGGGTGTTTTACTTGGTGGCTGGAACTGGCTTGGAGAGTGGTCTGGGGGCAGTGAAGAGTCATTGAGAAGGCTCAGGTAGACTATCAAACTCATATCCTTCCTTTCAGGTGAAGTAGGCACTGTTGATCATGTCCCAAAACTTCAAACATGGTATGCTTGGCTTTGATATAGTCCACAAATGATTCAGTGACTTCCACTGTCATCAGACTTCAGGAATTCAAGATCTTCCATAATCTAGCCAATTTACTTTCATTTTCTATGAAAAATAAAGCTCCTTAAAGGAAGGGGCTTCTTATCTTTTCATCATTGTAACTCAATTGCCTACATTAGTATATGGGATACTATAGGTAATAAATCAGTATTTTTAAAAATGAGAAAAAGGAGAAAGGAAAGAAATAAAGAAAAAAGCAGAAAGAAAAATTTAAAGAAAAAACAAATACATCACTGAGTTAAACCATTTCAAAGTGTATATGGAAAAATAGGTTAAAACATTTTAACACTTGAAAATACTATTTTCAAAAAGTAAATCTAGATTGAATTTTCCATGGTTAGTGCATATTACATAAATATAATTGAATTGATATGGAATAAGCTAAAAACTAAACATGCGAACAGCCAAAGAGTTGAGAAATCCTAAAATAACATTGTATAATGCTTATAATAAAAGAAATTATATGAATGTATATAAAAACATTTCTGTTTTAAATGGACGAGAAGACAAGAATGACTCAAAAAAATAATCAAAAGAACTAAAATTTCTATGCTTGTGTTCTGACGAATTTCTATCTTAAAGAAGATTGTTTGGGATGTGGCAGAGAGAATCTGGAAAATCTTCTGGAGTCTCACTGCAGAAAAGTGGAAAAATTTCCCAACTATACAAGCATGGCTATAAAATATATCTTCCTTTTCTGACCAAAACGTTGTATTAAGAAGAAAAAGAAGGGGGGGAAAAAAAACCCAAAGAAGGGGGGAAAAAAATCCAAAACTGAACAAATATAGAAATGCTACCCTGAAACTTTAAGTGTATAAATAATTTTTCATGCTTTCTCTAGTATGATAATTATATATAAAATATATTACATGCATTGTGGATTTTTTTAGTTTCTATCAATTGAATAATATTTCTACAAATCCAATACATTTTAAAATATATGGCTTTAGGGGCGCCTGGGTGGCTCAGTGGGTTAAAGCCTCTGCCTTCAGCTCAGGTCATGATCCCAGGGTCGATCCCAGGGTCCTGGGATCAAGCCCCATGTCGTGCTCTCCGCTCAGCAGGGAGCCTGTTTCCCTTCCTCTCTCTCTGCCTGCCTCTCTGCCTACTTGTAATCTCTGTCAAATAAATAAAATCTTTAAAAATATATATATATATGGCTTTAGATGCTCAATTTAAACGAAAATATATTTGAAGAATAGTATTTGAATGAATTAAAACCTAAAGAAAAAAGAAACTGATGGAAAGACTAGTAGAGACCTTGTACATAAGACTGTGAATTGACATTCCAGGTTTAATCTTGTTTTGATAGTTTTATCTTCACATTAAAAGTCATTCTAATTTCCTTGGTTGAGAAGACAGCCAAAAGGCAACTGAGCCACAAACTTCCCAATTCGATTGTCTTAATCATTGTTTTTAATTTAAATTAAACTGAATGGCTGGAATAGAGATTTGTAATGAAATTTGTCTGATCATGGGCACCGCTCTTTCTAATCCTATAAAAAGAAAGAATGAGACTAATTTCTCTTAATATAGCCATGAGATAAAGACTTATGCTTCTTTTAACTGTATTACTGCACAGAAAGGATTCAAATTTTGACTTAAAACTTGTCTATTGCATACTATTAATTAGGACTTAATGTGCAGGTTCATTAAAGATATGCAGCCACTGGATTTATTTTGGCTTTTATTTTAATTGCAGTAGCTATAATATAAAATCCATTATCCTGCTTTTTTTTTTTTTTTATATAAAATCTCTTTTGTAGTTTGAGTTAAAAAATGATTGGGAATGCACGTAATGTTCCGATTGGTCATGACTAGTTATGCAAATCCACTTTTATCTCAAATATTCTTAAAAGTAGGATCATATTTTAGATCGCATTAAATTAAAAATTAAACGGCACAAAACTATCAACCAAGAAAAATGGTTTTTATTCTCTAGTTTCATCTTGATAATAGACATTTATTATTCACTTTCTGTTTTAAATTATAGTGTGCTGACTTGAATCTGACAATAGGCTTTATTTAATTTGGTATGTGTTTCTGGAGGTAACTATAACATTCTTTAATACCTACTGAGATAGTTTCTCATATGACGAAACCCTTATTCCTAGATCTGTACACTATGAACCAGGTGCTGATGCGGAGATTTTAAAAGTGGAAATTAAAAAAAAAATCTTGATTGGAATTCAGGTAAAGTCATCCTGCACAATTCTAACAGCATACAAACAGGCAAGATTATAAATGCAGTGCAATTGCAGCACAGTGGGATAATTATATCAAGAAAGACTGATCTCCTGTTGTATTGATCCCTATCAAATTTGTCACTGGATATTAAACTTTAAGGGGTGCTCATTGTCAGTCACTTTAATTCCCAGTTTAAATAAGTGCCTGCATTATAATTTTGAATTACATTGACATTATTCATTGTCGGGGATATCTTCAGAGGAGAATAAACCTGTATCTCTAATATTCCTTTCCTGGAATTCAGGAAGTGGAGTCAGGTCACAGGAGGTGTTCTACCAACACCACTGGGAATAGGGCACAAACCTGAGGATTACTAATTATAGATGAAATTTCAAGAACTCCTTGGAGTTGAAAAATTTTAATTCTTTTTGCTGTTTCATCAGTTGTTTTAACTCAAAACTGAGGAAAAAACAAAATAATAATGAGACCATTAACACTAAGCACAGTGTTCTCAACTGCCAAAATAAAATAAGGGAAATTTTTAAAATATATTAATATAAGAAAATAAACTTGGTGTATGATAGAAAAATGATTATCTAAAATAAACTTTAACAGAAACAAACATCGTTTAAAAAGCAAAAATTAAGGGACTTTCAAAGAAAATCTAATTATCTCACTTCCTAAATGGTAAAAGCTCAGAATTTAAGAGGTACCTGGCTGGCTCAGTTTGTTGAGTATGTGGCTCTTGATTTCAGGGTGTGAGTTTGTGCCCTATGTTTGTTCTAGAGATTACTTAAAAATAAAATCTTAAAAAAAAAAGCTGAATACCATCTCCTTGGTAAATGATATCAGCTTACAATGTTTTCTTTGAATGTCTATCAAGTTTGTGTAAATAATTTTGGGCAGATTAAATAATGCATAATAGATTATGCTGATATATATATATATATATCCATATTTAATATCTCCATCTTTATATGTCTATTTACAGTAATAAATTCTATTTACTACTTACAAAATTCGTCTGCTGGTTCTTAAGCTTGAAGACATGGTAATTACTTTTAACTTGTTGTGAAGTAGAATTTTAGATAGATTGACATGGACAAAAATTTGGTTATTCTTATAACTAAAAATGTAAAAATGACCAAACAAATTCAGAATCTACTCAAGATATATTTAAGAGTTGGGGAAAGAGTAAGACATGGGGCAAATTAGAAGGCAGTGATTAGAGAAAACTAAGCCTGTTTACATATTGTCCTGCCCTTGATACATTCTATACACTACTTATATTTCTATAGAAAATTTAGATAACTGGAAATTAGATTATTTTATGAAAGCTTCCATAATGGTTACTCTTGTTTGGTAAGTTAATGTCCCTAAGGAAGAAATAGACATTTGTCTCAGTTCTCATTTTACAGGAAAGCATTTTCACCTACACTACTATAAGTTATTAACTCTTATAATTACCCATTTTTCTTGAATATTAAAGATTAATATGCAATCTTCTAAGAGAGAAAAAGTGCAAAAAAGTTCAAGATGCCCAGAGTCTAAACTTCCTTTTTAGTTGGAGTCTTGTGAGATAGTATTAAAGAAGGGAAGAAAAGCATTTTTCCTCTCTCTGGTTCCTTCCCCTGTTAAGAAAAATGTTTCTTCTTCTAGGGGCAACTGGGTGGCTCAGCCTGTGAAAATGGCTGACTCTTGACTTCAGCTCTGGTCATGATCCAGATCTTGATTCAGCTCTGGTCCTGGGACTGAGACCCCATTTGAGCTCCACCTTCAGCTGGGAGTCTGTTTGAGGATTTTCTCTCACTCTTTGTCTGACCCTCCCCCACAATGCATACACACGATCTCTCTCTCAAAAAAAAAAAAAAAAAGTTTCTTCTTCTGAGGAAGTATCCCTGGAGCATTTTTCCAGTGTGGAAATTGCTGTTTTGATGGCTCAAATTAAATGGTCTTTATTTCATTCAGCTTTGAGTTATCTTCAGCAGGTATAACTCTTCCATACCAATTGTTCTGATTCCAGTAAGCAAGTCCCTATCTTCATTTGTCCCTATCTTCATTTGCGTAAGTCCTTGCAGAAGCTGTACTCAAAGAATCATATTGTTTGGATTATTTTGGTTTTCAGTTGGTTGCTTCAGGCAAGCTTCTGGAGACTGATACTTTAAGAATCCAGATCACGATCTGAGCAATTTCCTTCATGTCAGACTTGTGCTGTTTTCTCAATAAAACTCTACTTTTATGTGGATGAAATAAATAAGTAGATTTTGTGTTAAAAGTATCACACTTACAACTTCTATAATTATATATACATTCTATATGGCTTTCTTTGCTAACATGTAGCCAGATCGTGAGTTGAATTTAACTTAATTTAAATTAATGCAAATTTTTTTTTTTTTTTTTTTAGGCAACTGAGCCACCCAGGTGTGCCTGGATGAGTCTTTTAATAGAAAAACACGTGTGAAACAGTAGCAACATAATCTCTTGGCAATCCAGATGGCCGGGGGTTCAGTTCTTCCCCTTGGGAGGTGGCCTGTACACACCCACCACCAGGGCGTGGTCTCTCTCATACCGCTCTAAGGTCAGTTGCTCCTGGGGCTTCATGTTCTCTCCTGCTGCATCTTCTTCGCTTCAGAGGCAAATACAGCCTCAGCAGAGGCCGTGGAGTCAATGCAATTTTTTCAAGGTTTGAAATAAGATTTTTTTAATTCATATGTGACACAATAAAAAATTATCTCAGATAATCAGTCTCAGAAGTTGCAAATGTGTTCTGATGGATAAAATATGTTTATGTTTGAATGCTTTGTGTACTGAAGTGCTGCTTCCAATAATTTCTATGGATTTATATTTTCCTTGATTGTTCAACTTTATATGTGAAAATAACCTCATAAAGACTCTAAATTTTGCAAATTTTGATATAATCCCACTTTATTAACCTATTGGAAAAGATTAACAAAAACGATTCTGTAAATAACTGATCATCTACAATGCCATCTTCTTTACTGTTTCAAATTTTCTATTTTCCTCTGTAGTTAATCTAAGCTAGGCACCCACAAGTTTCCTTTATAATCAATGTCTCTTCCTATGGAGAATTTTTTTTATCTTTTCTACATACCTGCATTATATTTTTTCCACATAATCCCACTTTTTGCTAAACATATTTAATTGGATGTCTTAAAATCCCAAATTAACATTTTGGGCACCTGGGTGGCTCTGTCGGTTGAGCGCCTACCTTAGGCTCAGGTCAACAATCCCAGAATCCTGGGATTGAGCCCCACATCAGTCTCCCTGCTGGGTGGGAGTCAGGAGTCTGCTTCTCCCTTTCCTCCCCACTTGTGCTCTCTCTCGCTATCTCTGTGTATGTGTCTGTCTCAAATAAGTAAATACAATCTTAAAAAAATCCCAAATTAACATTAAATAAAAAAAATTTCCTTACTTGTTAATATATTGCTTCATTCAAATTAAAATAGACAACCTATTGCTTCAGGCAGTGTGGTGGACAACATATCAAAAGGAACCTGACATTATACACTGTGTCAGATTCACTCTGGCTATGGGACTGTTTTACATGTATGGTGATTTTACCTAAAACCACAGACCCATGTGTTGTATAATCACAGCTCCACAGATAATACAATCTGGTCAGTTTGACTCGTCTCCATAATGTATTAACACTGGGTTACGAAGGCCATATCCTATACTTACACCTATAATAATTTAAACAAAGTGCTACATTTACAATTAGAGATTAAGATACACTGTGATCACTCGTAGCTTTTGCTCTTACATAGAGAAACAAGGAATTTGAAGAAGACAATTTGTATCACAAAATTATAATTAAATCTGCAAAATATATCACATAAATTTTGAAGTATATTAATGTAAGTGTTTTCCTAAGTTTTTTTTTCTTTCCTTTTTTACATATAATTAGTGGCTTTGGAAATTTTTCATTTTTTTATTAATTATTTTTATAAACGTATAATGTATTTTTTGCCCCAGGGATACAGGTCTGTGAATCGTCAGGCTTACACACTTCACAGCATTCACCATATCACATACCCTCCCTGATGTCCATAACCCAACCATGCTCTCCATACCCCCTCCCCCCAGCAATCTTCAGTTTTTTTTGAGAGATTAAGAGTCTCTTATGGTTTGTCTACCTCCCGAACCCATCTTGTATCATTTTTTCCTTCCAACCCTCCAAATCCCCCACTCTGCCATTCAAATTCCTCATATCAGGGAGATCATATGATAATTGTCTTTCTCTGATTGACTTATTTCACTCAGCATAATATCCTCTAGTTCCATGCTCATCATTGCAAATGGCAAGTTTTCATTTCTTTTGATGGCTGTACAGTATTCCATTGTATATATATACCACCTCTTCTTTATCCATTCATCTGTTGATGGACATCTAGGTTCCTTCCATAGTTTGGCTACTGTGGACATTGCTGCTATAAACATTTGGGTCTATGTTCCCCTTCGAATCACTGCATTTGTATCTTTGGGATAAAAACCCAGTAGTGTGATTTCTGGGTCATAGGGTAGCTCTATTTTCAACTTTTTGAGGAACCTCCATGCTGTTTTCCAGAGTGGCTTCACCACCTTGCATTTCCACCAACAGTGTAGGAGGGTTCCCCTTTCTCCACAGCCTCTCCAACATCTGTGGTCTGGATGTTTTCTCTGCAGAAATGTCTGTTCATGCCCTCTGCCTCCTCTCTCTCTGCCTGCCTCTCTGCCTACTTGTGATCTCTTTCTGTTGAATAAATAAATAAAATCTTAAAAAAAAAAAAGAAAAAGAAAACCTTTTATAATTTCTAAAAAAGGAATTGATAATACAAGTTGTTTGGATAAAGAAAGAAGAAAAAAAATTAAAAAAGGAGAGAATGTGCTCAGGCTGGAGACTAGAACAAAGCTCCGTGCTAGATTTAGGGTATATTTTGATTTATTAGAAGAAACTGTATCCCAAATTAAAACAAAACAAAACAAAACCTATATGTATACAAAAAATAAGGTTAAATACAATGAAGAATAAAATATCACTATAATAATGAAGGTTTAAAAATATTTTTTTAGAAAGGTATTAAGATATACTAGTTAAAAAATGTTAAAAGAGGAAAGAGGAAAAATTTTTAAAAATTAGAATAAGAAAAAAATAAAATTAAAAAATTAATTTAACTTTGCAAGACTAAAGGATCATGGGGAGAAAGCCATGAATTCCATGCATTGCTTTCCCCTAGCTAGTTCCACTGTTCTCCTTGATCGATGAGCTTGGTCTTGGCTGGATGCTCTTGCTGATCTTCTGGGGAGGGGTCTGTTGCAGTGATTCTCAAATGTCTTTGCTGGAGATGGAATTGCACTGCCTTTGTCAGGGAATAGGCTAAGAAATCTGCTTGGATTTGCTCTCAGAGTTTTTGTTCCCTCAGTGCTTTCAGTATAGCTTTGGAGGATGGGAATGAAAATGGCAGCCTCCCAATCTCTGGCCTGGAGGAGCCAAGAGCTTGGGGTTTCACTCCTCAGTGCACCCTCAGAGAAAAGGGGTACGTCACTCCCATCTCCCTGGTCTCCAGCCATGCTTTGGGCTCACCCAGCCTATGACCAAGCATTTCTGTCTCTGGCACACAGCCCTGTTTGGAGTCTCCAAATCCAGCAGATTTCTGCTGTGCTGCTCCCCCAGAGAAGGAAAATGAGTCTCCCTGGATCTGCCACTTCTGGGTCCCTGCTTAAAGATCAGTGGCCTGGGTGTGCCGTGGATCATGGTTTAAGGTGACCTCAAACTGAGCTCACTTCTCAGCTCTGTCTCTGTAGTCACCTTCTCCAGTCTGATACCTGGGTGCTCTGCCACACTCAGACACCTCCGATCTTTCAGTGACCCCACAGGTCCTGAGACCACACTGTCCCTGCAAGGGCTCCACCCCCACTTAGCCTCTGGAGCAATATCCATCAGTGAAACAGACTTCTTAAAGTTTTGATTTTTTTGCTCTGCTGCTCCACCACTTACCAGGAGCTGTCCCTTCCCTCTATGTCACTTTGAATTCACTTCGCATGTCCTACCTTTCAGAAAGAGGTTGATTTTCTGTTTCTAGAATTACTGCTCTTCTTCTCTTTGATCTCCTTTTGAGTTTATAGGTGTTTAGAATGGTTTGATAACTACCTAGCTGAACTCCTGAGACTTGGTGTCATTTCAGTCCACAATTCCTCTGCTGTCTTGCCTCTCCACCATGTTCCACCATTTCTAAACACCTTTTTTTTTTTTTCAGATTCTATTTAATTTGGCAGAGAGAGTAAGAGAATACAAGAAGGGGGAACAGCAGAGGGAGAGGTAAAGCAGGCTCACCTCTGAGCAGGGAGCCTGATATGGGGCTGGATCCCAAGACCCTAGGATCATGACCTGAGTTGAAGGCAGATGCTTAACCAACAGAGTCACCCTGGCTTCCTGCTTTTGGATTATTTGGAACATTCACAATTATTTTTGGAAGCCAAATTCACATTTTTACACTATTTAAAGCATCATTTTATTTTGTTTTATATCATGTTTTTTAATCTCTGTATCTGTGTAAGTTTGTGTCTGGGTGGGTCTGTACTTGTGCTTGCATGTCTGGATATGTGTTTGTGTGTCTGTGTGTGTATTAGAATTACTTAAAATACATACAAGAAAAGAATATACATAGTCAATTACTAAAAGAAAAAAAAAAGCACTTAATGATGAAAGCTAAAATAGTGTTCAAAAATAAATTTTAAAATGTTTACAAAATATTTGTACTCTCAGTTTCCTTTGTAAAAAACATTCCCAGAGTAACTATTTTCCCTTTTCTGTGACTGTTGATATTTCTTGGCAGAACCAGTAATCTATGTTGAGAGTTGTTTTAATTTAAACTAGAATATGTCAAATAATAATTTCTTCATAATCATTTGGAAAGCCAACATGCAATATAAGTACTTTATGAATATCACCACCCCATTATGCTTTTCCTTCAATCTGAACTTTCTTTCAACTTGAATTTTGTGTGGAAACTAAAAGACTGAAAACTAATGGGATTTGCACTGTGGTTGGTACCTCAGAGCACTGCTTTTAGAACTGGCATTCTGTGGAAAATGATGTAAAAACTTATTATGCAACAAATTATACAATTTAAATAAAATAGCAGCTGGCCATCACAAGGATTTTATATGAGAATCATAGCAAATATTGCATAACTTTAAGGAATCAGATTTCCAATGGATTTGTTATCAGCTGTGGAAGATTCACTGTGGCGACTCAATTACCACTACTTAATATAATTGGCATTATTCAATGATTCATAGATCAGGCAGTATTACATCTAGCAAATAGAAAGGAGCTCCACCAAGCTGTAGAAAAGCAAAAGTTTATAAAGATAGAAAGAAGGTTAAAAAAAGAGGAAATGATTAGCAAGAAATGCATTGTTTTAAGCATGGTCATTTTCCAAAGGAGAATGGAAGTGTCTATCAGGGGATTACTGCTAGTATTGACCAGGTAATTCCAGGTTGACTGGTTAAAAATTCCTGGGAGAAGCTGAAACTGCAATTAGGTTAAGCATTAAGCCTTGGTTTGCTGATGTGGGGCTTAGTGCAACTGACTCCATTTTGAGATTGTTATCTGCTTTTTAACATCATGCACAGATGATCAGAAAATGGTCTTGGAGAAGTCAAATAGTGTAATCCTCAGAAAAACTGTGTATTATCAGTTTAGAGCTTGAAAGGGTGACATTCTAAAGAAAAATATTATTAATCCAAAGCCTCAGAAGTAATAAATAATTACTTCACTCAAAGCAATATGGACTAACTAAAGTTAAGGTAAAGGAGAAAGACAACACCAGAAAGGAAAGAAAGAAACATAACCTGAAGAGTACTGCACATTGTGGAAAAGTGCTTAGATTCTACTCTTAGAACTGGGAACTGCAAAGCTTAGTCACTTCTTTAGATTGAGAAGTTATACAGGATCTTTGTTCCTTTAAAATTTTTCAATCTGATCTCCTACTCTTTAAGGGAGCAAGATAGGCAATAATTCCAGTCTCATAAGGCCTTCCATCTCTGAAAACTATTTTCTTCAATTTTTGCACAGAAACTAGCCAACTCATGTCTGCACTCATCTCTATCTTGTAATAACCAATAATAGTCACTACACACTATTATTTTCAGGTTTTGAAATCACTTCACCAGTATCCAGAGGCTTCAGTTTTACCTTTTTTTTTTTTTTTTTTTTTCAATTTCCTAACATGAATCTCCAAGTTTTCAAAATTCAATTTCATTTTTTTGGTCTCCCATCTCCCAAATACCATGCCATATATTTTAAGTTTTTGTCAATGGGTGAACCCAATAGTATGCTGGCAAATATTTAACAACCAGATATCCATAAAATAAACATAAAAACCTTGATTTGGGGGCACCCGGGTGGCTCAGTCGTTAAGCATCTGCCTTCAGCTCAGATCATGATCCCAGAGTCCTGGGATCCAGGCTTTTGTCAGACTCCCTGCTAGGTGGAAAGCCTATTTCTCCCTCTTCCACTCCCCCTGCTTCTGTTCCCTCTCTTGCTGTGTCTCTCTCTGTCAAATAAACAAATAAAATCTTTGGGGGAATAAAAAAAGCCTTGATTTGTAGCACCTGAATATTTCTTTGGTGTTAATGCTTCTATGGATATTTGAGGCTATGATCCATCTACCAATGAATGCAGAGTTGAGTTCTCTTGACTTATCAGTAGAAGGCCCAATATGAGACACACTTTCTGTACATATATATTTATTTTTACAACTTTCTGTATTAGCAAAGGTAATAACAATAGATACAATTCTAATCCAGGTTGTATTTGCTGTTTGAAATGGTCCTATTAGTTTTATATCTTTTAAAATTTAACTTTGCAGTTCCTCTGGGTGTATTTCTTAATATTTTAAACTTACTTCTTTGACCAAGAGAATGTGCCAGTTCTCAGCCTCTGTCTCAAGCAACATTATACACTTTTATTCTCTACTTTATGCCTATGCCTTCACGTTGAGAGCAAGCTCAGACCAGCAAGCTAAGGGATTTTAGAAACATGAGGAAGTCAGTTGAGTTATCAGCCAAGAAGAAGCATGGACCACAGCTCTCAGAACCCACTACCCAGAAACAATAGCAGGCCTAGCTGGGACCAAATTGACCAAATTGAGCCCAGATTAGTTGAACTCTGTATAGACCGACTATTTGACCCATTAAGGATTGCCAACAATCCCAAATGTGATATCCACATCACGCACTACAATGGTCTAGAACTGAAGCTTGTTTTTTTCTCTCTTTCTGTACACACACATACAGACCTCAAGCACTTTCTTGATAATTTGAGGAAGTTTATATTTGTTAAAAGTTACTATCAGCAAATCTTATTATTTAAAGCATTTGACCAATATTCCTACCAGATTTTTTTTTCTTCTACTGACTATTAACTGAAGTAATAGATTAATTTCTCAGCATCAACTTGGCTCCTTTCATTGTCTTGCCATTTTCTTCTCATAACTTTGTCCTAAACTTATTTGGTGGCATTCAAATGATCTTCCCAAATAAGAAGAAAGTTTATTAATGGAAACGCCTCTTCTCAAGTACCCATTCAGGTTCAGTGTGCAGATGCTCAGTGAAGAAACAAACAATAAACAAATTAAAACAAAACAAAACAAAACAAAATCAAAACTCCTTTCCAAAGAAGTTTACCTTTTATAACATAACTATAGATATACATGGGCTTTTGTCTTTGCAAAATTTCACCAGATTTCCTTGCTCTTTAAAGCAAAGCACATAATTTTCATTAAAAACCACTACAGATATGCCAACAGGTTTGTAAATAAAGACAATGGTGGGGCGCCTGGGTGGCTCAGTGGGTTAAGCCGCTGCCTTCAGCTCGGGTCATGATCTCAGGGTCCTGGGATCGAGCCCCACATCGGGCTCTCTGCTTGACAGGGAGCCTGCTTCCCTCTCTCTCTCTGTCTCTGCCTGCCTCTCTGTCTACTTATGATCTCTCTCTGTCAAATAAATAAATAAAATCTTAAAAAAAAAAAAGACAATGGTAAGAACTACAAAAACTCTTGGCAGGAAAGATTTGGTCAAAACCCCCATTCCTACACTAAGAGACTTGGCCAAAGGAGCACAGCTTCTAACAACCCAAGGCTGTGTCCCTAGGACGACTCAGCCTCCCTTGAGTTTCTGCTTGGGAAACTTTAAGGCTGCTGAAATAGTTCACTGTTTATTATAGTCAACCCCTGACAATAGTCCTCAGACATATTTCTTAGAACATTTACTCTAGAATATCTACACTTGCAATCATTTTTCTCTTCCTTAAAGATGTATAAGTATACACAGCAATGCGAGAATGTCTTCCCTAAGGATGTGGAAGCTATCTCTTATAAAGATAATTATCAATAAAGATAGTTTCTTATTTCCCAGTCTCTATGGGAGGGTAGGAACCTAACATGGGAAAAGTGCCAGTTAGACAGCACAGATGATTACTTCGAACAACCCTTCTACCTCTTTTTTTGTAATCTTCACTTTCTGGAATCATTCTGCTGACTTGATCCCCTCCCTAGTCCCTCATCTTCCCTTGAAAACACCCAGTCACCTCTGCACAGGTTAGAGCTGAGCTCAGTTGCACTCAAGTCTCTTCCCTTCTCCAGAAATACTGAGTAAAATCTGTCTTTTATCCTTAACTACTGTCTGGTTTTATTTTTATTTGAGAGTAAATAGTGAATATATGAAGTCACAAATTGGTAGGAACAGGAAGAAAATGGATACAATAACGTAGCCATAAGATAGTCACACTTGTATCTATCCATGCCCTGTTTACCTATTTTTGTGGATGTTTTCACTTCTTGTTCTCTTTAAAATATCATTGTTTTTGAATATCTTAATAATATGACAATGACTCTCACAAACCTGGTCATCTCTAAGAATGACTACAGAAAGGTAAGTGGAGAACAGAAATGTTGCCGATTCAAGGATTTCAATCAATAGTAAATTTTCAATCCACTTCACTGGAATATTTTAAGTGCAAGTGGATTATTCTTTATATTTAATCAGTCCAGTTTTCCATCTGAGTACCACACAGCTGAGTAAATTAGACGCATTTAATATCTGAGACCTATTGGTTGCTTAGAAATAATTTTCATATCAAAAACTAAACTTAAAAAAAAAAGTTGTTCTACTAAAGTTCCTTAAATAATAAATAGTTCCCCAAAAATAATCTTATATGGAACACTAATCTTTGAAAATTGTGAAATGTCTCAAGAGTTTGCATTAGGGAATGTGGTGATCAGACCCCCAAGGTGACTCCCAATAATCCTTGCCTTTGGTAGTAGCACTTTTGTGGGATTCCCTCTTGCTGAGTGTGAGCCAGATCTGTGACTTACTTATAACCAACAGTATAAGCAAACAAGATGGCATGACACTGCTTTCACTTCTTGATGGTAAAGGTGGTAGGAAGTAACTCCCATTATTAACTTTTATAAGGCTCAAACTTGCTAGTAATTTATCTATTATATCTATCTATCTCTATCATCTATCTATCTATCCATCTGTCTGTCAGCTGTGGGAGAGTCTGCATTATATGAATGGAGGTCTTTGTCCTTGGATTCCCCCAACAGAAGATTTACATGGGGATCTGTGCTCCTATGAAGACAGACAGAAGGAAAGTAGTAAGCACAAAGCAGTTTATTAAAGCAAAAGTACACTCTCAATGTGGGAGAGTGGGCAGGTGCTGGCTGATGGAACCAGACCCTAGGTTATTTTGGTATTGGATATTATTGGATCTCTCTGGGCTGGGAGGAGCTCTGACACACAGTAGGGCAGTCTCAAGAGGCACCTCATCTACTTCTATTTTACTTATTTCCCATGTCTAATGTCTTGCCAAATGCTGTGATTTATGGTTTGCTTTTGTTCAAAACAGTTTGCACTTTTGTTAATAAAATAAACTTGAGAAAAAAAACACACAGTAGGGCAGTCTCAAATGGAGGCCGTTTCCAATTATTTGGGAAACTCCCACACATTGGGAAGGGGAGTGTTTGGCCCAACAAGGTTTGTAACTAACCTTCCTGACAGCCTTTCTCCCTCTGCCTGGGAAGGCTGCGCAGGCAATGCAAATGTATTCGAATGAGTGTAGGGGTTATCCTGGGACAGAGGTGGAAGAGCAGAGCACAAGTTGTGCACCTGGGCTCTTTGGTCTGTCAGCTCCAAGGTCTCTGAAACCACAAGGTCAGGATATTATGCCTGTAAGGACCTATTTAGCAAGAGGCTTTCATTAAAGTTAAACTGTCCCTGCTTCCCTTCCCCCAAAGGATTTACTTAAAAACAAGTGCCAGAAACCAGCTTCAGGTAAGGAAAGCCCAGACATAAGGGTGGGTCAGGCCAGGTGGAGACATCTGATCAGTAGGGGGTTGCATACTGTCTCCCTAGCTACCAAGGAGTAGGGGGCCACCACCCTTTGGGAACCCTTTTTGGCACCAATCCTAATCAAGGTGTAATAGGCTGGTTCAAATGTCTATTAGGGTAAATTGTAATTCAATTGGTCACCTAGCATCACTATGGAGTTTCCTGTGTGTGTTACAATCTCATTGGTCACCTGTGCGTGGCCAGGCCCGACAGCATGGTCTTTGCCCTTAAAAGCTAGACTGTGAAACAGAGAAGGGCCGCCCTCTCTTGTAAGAGGTGCGGCCCTGAACGTTTGGTTAGATTCTTGATGTTTGGTGCAAATAAAGCTTTGCTTGACCTTCGCTTTGTATCAGTCTCGCTCCTTTAATCACGGACCCATTATTGGGGCATAACAATGCCCTCAGTCTTTAATAGGTAGCTTACTTATCAACTTTCTTGCCTCTAGTTCACATTTCTGTCATTACCATCCAAAGACTTAGGGCTCCACATCTGGGCATTCTTGCATTCTTTCAACTGTTCTTATCTTTTTTCTTATTTTTCTTCTTATTTCTTATCTTTCTTCTACATGGTTTATCTATCATCTATCTATCTTCTATCTATCTGTCTATCTATAACTTCTCTTAATATCTTTGAAGAAGCAACCTGCCATGAATGTTACAACCACAAGCTACTGAATGTTGCAAAATCATCAGAACAAGAAAGATCATTCACTAGTAGATCTTTAAAACAGAAGCTTCAATTCTGGTTAACACATTCATAGCAGCATAGTGAGACCCTAGCTAATATGCCTGGATTTCTAACCCATTATAAGTTTGAGAAAATAAATGGGATTGTTTGAAACTGCTAAGTTTGAGGTAATTAGTTATGAAGCATAGAGAACTAATTATAGCATGTCTCCTCCCAGAGAGAAATAATATATTTTAGTTAACTTTGAGGATGTCTGGAAAACTATTATCTTACCATCACCCTTTTTAACAAACCCACATTGTCATAACTTTCTGCAGCTTCTTTAATCATATTGATTTAATTAGGTTTTCAAAGACTTTGTTTTTTCTTCATATTTCTGGTATTTCAAATATTTTATTTTGCTTATTAAAAGTTTATACAAGCTTACTATTTTTTTCAGATTCATTTGGTAATAAGATATTTTATGATTGATAGTTTTACTAATAAATGCATGAAAAACAAATGGCAATTTATAAATTGTAACTCTGAATTAGATTTCCAATTTAAAAATCAGAAATCGATCGATACAGTAAAGTTGCATCTTGGGGGGTAAACAATATTGTTTCATTTTTAATTTCCTGGTCATATAGTTCATATAAATCTCTTAACTGGCCATTAAATTTTAAATGTGTGTGCGTATAAATAGCAGAGCTAGAGTGAACCTATGTCTGACTCTAAAACCCATGGTCTTAGACATTAGTACTATTTTATCATCCTTATATTTGTATTCTTTGTCATGAGTATGATAGAATTAATGTTATCTATTAGTATTAATTAAATTCGTATTCAACTATTTTAATTAAAAACAATTATGGTTATTTATTTAAATAATAGTTATTGAGCAGTAATATTTATTTATTCTTTTATTTGAGGGGGGGTGAGAGAGAGAGAGAAAGAGCATGTGCAAGTGGGGGGAGGGACAGAGGGAAATAATTTTCAAGCAGAGTCTCTGCTGAGCTGGAAGCCAGATGTGGGGCAGATCCCACAACCCACGAGATAATGACCTGAGCTGAAGCCAAGAGCCAACGCTCAACTGAATAAGCCACTGAGGCTCTGAAGAATTATTATATTTGGGGTGCCTGGGTGGCTCAGTGGGTTAAAGCCTCTGCCTTCGGCTCAGGTCATGGTCCCAGGGTCCTGGGATCGAGCCCCGCATGGGGCTCTCTGCTCGGCAGGGAGCCTGCTTCCTCCTCTCTCTCTGCCTGCCTCTCTGCCTACCTCTCTGCCTACTTGTGATCTCTATCTGTCAAATAAATAAATAAAATCTTTAAAAAAAAAAGAATTATTATATTTAAAGTGCTATGTTAATACTGTGCTGGGGATGGAAAAATAAGCAAAAAAGATTGGTTTCCTGCTCTTACAAAAGTTAACATTGTATGGGGATCAAAGATAGCCACATTAATCAAATAGTCATTCTAAAAATTGGTTTACAAATTGGGATATAAAAGCTAAAGGGAAACATCTGTGGCTCATTGATAAACTATGCATTGTTTAAACTACATTCCTCTGAGTTCTCTGATTTTGGTTCAAAGAGGATCCTGGGCTTTCTTTGTTTTTGAGCCACTTTGTGGTTACTCAAGTGGTAGATAACTGATGTACTTGCAAATAAATGTCTGTAGACATGCAAATAAATTCTTCCCAGAGGAGAGACTACATTTTACTCCCCACTCCTCTGTTCTACTTCCTCACCTGAAGGAAAAATGGCAGTCAGCCATTTTTTACCAAGCCCTCCATGTGATTCTGATGAACAGATATGTTTGGGATCCTTTTCATAGGTAATGGAGGCTATTGGTGAATTTCACACTAATTGTTTTGATGGAATTTGAAAATTAGACCCAAATTGTTCTGCAAAGAAGACCTAGTGAGGAATGATAACATGGCTGTCAGGAATAAAAACAATTGGAACTTTTCTGGCTTAAAAGGAGGGGAGATAAGATAAGGGAAGGGGGAGGATATCTAGTTAAGGATTAGTTGCTTGATGATTGTTGTTGTTTTAAATAAGAGATATTTAAGGATAAAGGCAATAGGAAATGATCTAGTCTGAAGAAAATGACTGAATATAAAATAAAATAAATGTATTATAACTTAAAATTATTCTTAAGAAGATTGAAGAAGATGAAGTCCAAAGTAAATTTTCAAGTTGACCATTAGGTGAGAATCGCCATTTGCTTTTAGTGAAGATTTGGCAAACTTTTTCTGTAAAGTGTAAATATTTTAGGCCTTGAGGAACAGTCTTTGTTAAAACTAGTCAACTTTGCCATTTCATCATGAAAGCAGACATCAATAGGTAAGAGAATGGACATTGTTGTGCTTTAATAAAACTCTACTTGCCAAAGTAGGTACTCATTTTTGGCCCATGATCTAAGTTACCAGCCATTACTGGAACAAGGAATAGAAGATATTGAGCTATAGGAATGCTCTTGTGTTGGTATATTTGTAGAATAAAGATGGAAAAGGTTGGTGTTCTCTGATTGTTACTGTAATATCTGTAATTTAGATGACAAAAGCTATTGATCTTGTATTTAGGAGGCATAATTACAGGAGAACCGGACATGTTTTAAAGTAATTTCAAAGCATGAGTTGATCTGGAAAAATCAGTAGAATTTCTTGGTGTGTTGAGGGCAATCTGAAATTTGCAATCAAACCTTCGCCAGCTTTGTTGAAACTTTCTTTAATAACTATGATCTACAAAAACATAGAAAGTTGAGTTCAGCAGAGTTAGACTATTGCAAGTGAAGTGAAAAAACAAAACAAAAGGTGAAAAGGGGCAAATGGATTTTTGCAGTATTTTCAATGCTGTTATTGAGCTTGTGATCTATAAAGTCTATGTAGACAGGGAAAGAAGGAATTCCAACTGAATTAAGAAATATAGAATAACAATGGACTTAATGTGTCCATAAAGTAGAAAAACAATTCTAGTGGTATAAAACTGAATTAAAACAAACAAACAACAAACAAAAAACCACCTCATTTACAGTGGAGTCAGAGAAAAAAAAAATAGTGAAATCAGGAGGAAGAGAGGGGGCTGTCATGCCTTACAAATCCTTATTAACTGCAACCCGGTAAAGGAAGAGACATTGCATTCCCAACGGCAAAAAGCCTACTTCACTATTCTAGTAAGAAGGAAGAATTTCTTCTAGCTCAGCAACAAATTAGCTCAGCCAATTAGAAAATTAGCAACAAATTAGCTCAGCCAGTTAGAAAATTCCGTAACTCAGCCAATGAGAAACCATTACTACCCAGAACTCTCACATTCCCCCATGGACTTTCATTCAAAGCAGCCCCTCCCATCCTTCTCCTTTTCTTTATAAAGCAGCAGTTCCTCTCTTTTGATCTCACAGCTCACCTATGGTTTGTGGGAGCATTCATGTTCTAAACTGCAATTCTTCTGCTCTTCCTCAGTAAACATATACTACTGATAAAATTACTGGCTATCTTACTTTTAAGGTTGACAGTGGTAAACACTGTGATAAAGTGAGAAAGGTGTGAATTCCGGATAAATAATTCTAGGGAGGCCTGCAACTGGTCTATGAATGTTTTAATTTAACTTATTTTTACTTGGAGGATAATTTAAATTTTATTTTTACTGTATTTTATGTGATTTAAGTAATCTTTTTTATTTTATTTATTTTTAAAAAGATCTTATTTATTTATTTGAGAGAGAGAGTGAGTGAGAGAGAAAGCATAAGCTGGCGGTGGGGGAGAGACTCAGGGAGAAGCAGACTCCCTGCTGAGCAGGGAGCCTATACAGGACTTAATTCCAGGACCCTGGGAATGACCTGAGCCAAAGCAGGCACTTAATCTACTGAGCCTCCCAGGTGCTCTAGTAACTGTCTTTTAACCAAATATTGCCAAGCTATTTTTGTATCCTTTGATACATGTTTATGATTATGTTGGACACCTTCAAATAGCAGTGCTAATAGGAAAAAAATCAGTCAGACTTAAATCATGAATGAAGCTTTTGTCCTGAGTGAAATACAAGTGGTGAGAGGTCATACTGTACTAATGAAAGTTTCATGGAAGTTTCATTAGAGAAAAGAAGTGAAAAATTAAGAAATCACACATTGACTAGGCTCCATTTACTCAAAAACCTGAAACTTAATGATTTATCTTTGATTAAGCAACATAAGCATTATATTAAATTTTAATTTAAAAATGCATTATTTTTGTAGATTAGTCTGTATTTGTATGATTATGTGTTAATACGACAATGTTCTGATGGTTATGTGGTTAAAATTGTTACTATTTGGTCACACATATCTCAGTGATGTAATTAAAATGATTTAACTAAAAAAGAGGGTCAAGTTTGAGCAATGATGTTACAGGTGATATAAACATTTCAGGTAATTTAAATATAACAAATATTAGTTCAGATGATAATTATGGGTCATAGGGTGAATATGCACATTTTTATGTAAATTAGAAAAAAATAAACCCTAAAATAATTCAAGCTTGCTTCTTTTGGTACATACCACCATTCTTGGCTACATTCAAATCCCTTTGGAATGCAAAAAGCCCTAATGAAAGCTATGATTAACTAGTTACATAGTTCATAACTGAGGTCTAATTATAAGTTTAGACATTTCCTTGCCGAACAAAGAAAAAGTCATAGCTGCTGACAGCTGCACAAGCTATAAAAGCTGGGAAATGTCTAAGTAAGGGAATTTAAAACAGCTGTGACATTGTCAGGGTAAAACCCTGCCGTTCCTCTTAGGTGAGGTGAGAGAAGATGTATCATTAAGTACACAACAAGACACATCTTTATGTGCGAATTCACCAATTCTCATAGGTTGTAAAATTATAACTGCCAATTTTTTAAACAAAGGCTACAACTCTTGGAGTTTTAAATAGAAAGTAATGTATTGCGATCACAAAACATTCACAAAACTTTTCTGGGGAAAAACTGTCTTCATACTGTTTTTTATTTCTTTGTATGATATAACTAGACTCCTCCAGTTTGCAAAGACAGCTACATTAAAGAACAAAATTTAGATGTTTTTCTGTGACAGTTTGATAAGGTAAAAATATTTTACATTAAACATTAGGTGTTAAATTTCCAAACTTTTGATTGAAAGACATAGAGTGAAATTTAATAAAATTTTATGTTTTTATATACAATTATCTATCTATACACACACACACACACACACATGATGTTATATAGATATAATTGTATATTTTATAGTCAGATATAGCCAGTCAAAATATGTTTTTGTTTTTTTTTTTTAAAGATTTATTTATTTATTTGACAGACAGAGATCACAAGTAGGCAGAGAGGCAGGCAGAGAGAGAGGGGGAAGCAGGCTCCCTGCCGAGCAGAGAGCCCGATGCGGGGCCCGATCCCAGGACCCTGGGATCGTGACCCGAGCCGAAGGCAGAGGCTTTTAACCTACTGAGCCACCCAGGCGCCCCTCAAAATATGTTTTATGATCAAATGTATATATATATATATATATATATATATATATATATATATATATGATAGTACTCATATATAAAACTATATATAATATATATTAATATATATATAAATATATTATATATACTATATATATTAATTGACTATTATGTACAATACATGATTACTTAACAATATTTGACTATACAATATAATCATAAAATTAAATATATGAAGAGAGATAATGAGAACTTTGCTACTTGGTTTTCATGTTAAATTTTTATCACTAAAAAAATACAAATTATCTGAGCAGGGAGAAGCCCTAAGATTGAAATGGTTTCACTTTAGAGCTTTTGATAAATTCACTCTGTACAATAAATTAGCAATTTGTAGAGGTTTCCACAATGTGGCTTGATTTATATATCCATTCAAGAAATGAATATGTAACAGTTAATATGCAGCAGGCACTACATTAAGCCTGCTGTTCAAGTTTAGGAACAAAATAGATAAAACCTCATGAGCCTTTCAGTCCAGAGGAAGTGTTCATTGGCCAATGAAAAATGTCAACCAATGATACCCTTTATTTTACTAATCCTAAAATGCATCTTTTTGGTTTTGTTTTGCATTTTAATATCTCTGAACTTAGGATTCATTGTTAGTTTAATAGTACTTTTCTGTCACTATGGGCCAGGAAGCTATTTTTTAGTAGTAGAAATAGAAGTAATTATCACTGTCTATGGGCACCTTTAGTCAGGCAGTTCATACGGGGCTATGTTAGTGGAGTCATGTTTTGCATGACAAAATTTCTCAGTCCTTAGGGGAAAGGAATTTGCAAACATAGCAGTGTCTCTCATATTAATTAATGTTTTTAATTAGGCTAATTAAGTAACATAAAGGAAAGGGGATTTCCTTTCAACTTATAAATATGATCAAGGGATGCATGCAGGGATCTGGGGAAGAGAGCAGGACTGGAATTGGCTTAAGTTGACAGGAAGTAAAAATAATGAGGCAGTCCTTTTTGGTGTAGACACTGGTACCTATAATGAAAGAATAAGCTCATGTAAGAGCATATGTAGCTGTTATTGCTGGTGGTAGATCTTGAAAGGTAACCCCACAGACATTTCTGTATACAAGATATTCAGGATTATTTAAAGAAGGAATAGGAATCCTGATTATTGATCACTTCCGCTGAAATTAAGAAAGCACCAACACCAAACTTGCAAAATGTGTGCCAGTGGTTTCATTTGAAATCCAGGAAACAATGATTCAAAACAAACAAACAAACAAACAAACAAAAAAACTTTGGAAAAATAAAAAATGTCTTTTTTTCCTCCGCATTTGTCAATTCTCTAAAAACATCCCATAGAAAAAATGGACATCAATAACTGTGAATAAAAAGACAAAAAGTTGGACTGTGAATTCAAAGAAGACTTAGGGATACCTACACCAATTTATTTTGCTTACAGTTACCATTTTTTATATGTACAAAAGTCATAAATGTTGAATAAAATTCAAACTGTTCTTTTAGAAAGTTCAAAATTAAAATTATGAGCTATACAAAAACAATAATTCATAGTTTGAAAAAGTTGCTGCTTTCCTAGCAATATATAGAATACTTCCTGGCGTTCCTGTCAGAAACATAATGGGGTGTCTGGATGGCTCAAGGGGTTAAAGCCTCTGCCTTCGGCTCAGGTCATGATCTCAGGGTCCTGGGAACAAGCCCCACATATCTCTCCTCAGCAGGGATCCTGCTTCCTCCTCTCTCTCTGCCTGCCTCTCTGCCTACTTGTGATCTCTGTCTGTTAAATAAATACAATCTTAAAAAAAAAGAAAGAAACATAATGAAACACATGATAATTAAAACATCTGCTTAAAGGAAACAAAGTATGGGATAAAACTTTGTAAATAAGGGAATACTTTGTAAAGATTGTCAGGCAACATTTCTGATGAAGTGACATTTATTTTGAGATTTGAGAAATTGAATAGTTTGCTTTGCAAATACATGTTTACTATAGAATTTATCCAAATTGAGCCATTTCTGAAGGAAAAGGGGCACTTTTAGTAATTATGCTGGGATTGTATACACAGAACCAGTGAGTATGGTCACAGTAAACAAAGCAGGAGGAACAGAGGCAAGGCAGAAGAAAATGTAAAATAATGAGGAAAAGGTTGGCATGTAAGAGTACCTTAAGAATGTTTTGGGCTGAGCTATAATAGAATTGCAGTACATGCTGCTGAGTTAAGATATACATGATAAATGGGACAAAATGAAACAGACCCTATTAACCTAAGGTGGAGTCCATGTTTTATTCCAAATGCAGTTACAATGTATTTAAGTTGAGGATAATATTGTCTGATTTAAATATACAAATATATCTCAGGGTATGAATTAGGAGACTACTGTGGTAACCTGTTTATGAGAATGACCAAGGTAGTGACAATGGAAAGAAGGTAAAATGAACATATTGTAGATTAAAAAAATAAAATAACTACTTTTTAAATATGTAGGAAGTATTGAGGCTTGGATATAATGGCTGAGGGAGAGAAAGAAGTGCAAAGTGGCTCTAACTTTTTCTTGCCTGAATAATTGGATGAATTCAGACATAATTTTCTGATACATGATTAGTTTAAGGAGGAACAGGCTTGGATAGAGAAGTCAGAATTTCTACACAGTTATGTTTGCAATGCATGGGAAACAGCCATGTGGAGAAAGCAAATAGGTTAGATAAAGGGGAATGAAGCTCAAAGAAAAAGTCTAGATGAAAGAGGTAAACTTACAAAACAGCATATTGTGTTGACTAAAGCAATATGATGTTTATTTTGCTTAGGGAGATGGTATGAAAAGATAAGAAAACCAAGATCTGAGATACACCGATAAGATATGGAAATGAGGAAAAGGGTCTGGCAAAGTAAGATGAACTGCACTGTTAACAGCAAACTGAGAAACACCCTGTCAGGGCACCCAACAGAGGTTACTGCAAGAAAGCGTGGTTGAATACGTGAACTGCTATTGTAACATTTAATAAGATCAGGTGAGAAGAATTGCTGCCAATGGGGATTTAGCAATAATTATTGAAAAAATAAATATGGTAGAAGCTGCCTCCAGCCAGTTGTGGACAGATAAGTAAAAGGCGGATTCAGAAGTTGAAAGACCGTAGGTTGTGATTCTTCCAAGAAGTATGAAGGGAAGGAGAGAAATAAGGGGGAAGATGGAAAGCAACTCAAGATTCAAGAGGGGGAATTATATTTATTGTTGCTATTATTTTATTTTAATGATAATGTCCCAGGAAGAATCTATATTCTTGTGTAGGAGCTGGAAAGATGCAGTAGGGAGAACTTGATTTAACATATAATAGCAAGAAGCAAAGCTCTTGAGAAAGTGACAAAATTCAGGTATAAAAACGGGGATTAAAAAAAATGGGGACTGCTTTCAGATTGCTGAGATCTTTTGTGGTATCTGAGAGTGAGATATTACCTTGCAGACCTCCAACTGCCAAAACTATGATTGAACAACTGGGTGGTAAGGACAGGATTAGAAAGCAAAAGGAAAGAGAGAGAGAGAGAGAGAGCAAGAAAGAAGAAAGGAAGAAAACAGAAGGAGGGAAAGAATGGAGGGAGGGAGTGAGGGAGGGAGGAAGGGTGTGTGGGGGGTGGGAGTTAGGACATAAATGTAAAATTTCAAAAAAAATTGTCAGCATCAATAATACATGAATTCCAGGAACTGGAGGTTGCTGGAGACTGAACATATAAAAGCTTTAAAGTTTTTGAGAAATTAATCAATGAGAGAAATTAATGTTATTGATCAAAACAAAAAGATTTCAGGTGTCCTGAAATATTGGAAGACTGATTCTCAAAAGACATGAATGTATGCCTCTACGGGTAGCCATGGTGATGGTGGTGGTGGTGGTGGATGGGAGCTATCGGTAAAAGTCAATCTAAGTAACACATTGCAACTCAAACTGATTATGCTGGCCTCTGGCTTTTCCAGGGACGGTATAGACTTGTTCTGCATTGACTTACCAATCACCCTACCACTGCCCTCGTCCCTCAGTGAGGGAAGAAGATACAGGAATTAACCATCTATCTTGCTTTTACAAATTGAAGGAATCTCTCCCATAGCTTATCACAGTCATGTTAGGAAAGAAAATGAATGTAAAGTATATAGAAGCCAATTAGCATCTAAAACTATTAACATCAGGTGTTGCAATGTACCTGGCAGAGCAATCACCCATGGGAACGAGAGGTAAACAAGAGGGTAAGTACTTTAGAATGTTTTCCAAGTAATTCTGTTATAGCCTCACCTCTCATCCATGGAGAACTTACCTCATTTTTAGTAATTGAGTTCATTCATAGAAGGCAATAATGCTTTCTTACAAAGTACCCCCGATTGTTACTATCAAATAAACAATATTCAAATGTTGCTCTCAAATGGGTTAATAGTATATTCGACCCATTTGTATTTTCTATCTTCCTCTAGGGTGGAAAATCATCGCATTTTCAAATTTTATATTTCTATTACATAAAGAAGCATACTAATCTAGTATGGCACAGCTAAAACTTTTGTTGAATGGTAAAAGTAACCCTTTCTTGAAAGATGCCAAGTTGTTCCTTTAGTTATAGTAATAGCTGCCTGTCACAATTTGATTGCTTCAATAGAGACTGGATCTGATTCAGTGGTTAAGAGTGAAATTACCAGAAAATTACAAAGTCAGTTTAATTATTTTAACAGTCTTAGTCACTAAATTGCATTGCACTAAATTATTTAGGTTAAGAATGATCTATTTCAAAACAGTTGCTATTATTTTTGCTTGAGATGGAAATTAATCATTTGTGGAAGCTCATCATACAGCTCTTTTGAATTTAATCTGGTATTGTTCAAAATCAATTAGTGACTTTTCTGATTTAGAAAGTTGAAGAGTTGAAGAGTGATAGGCAAACACTATAGGTTTTTAGAAATGTTATTTTTCCCTCTATGGTTAATATTCAGGAAAATATTCAGAGAATCTGGTTATGTAGAAAGGTTCTCAGTGTCTATTGTCTGGAAATAAGACAGTAATGCAGAAAGATATCTTTCCTGCTGTTTTTAATCAGGATCCTCTCAGTATTGTAATAAAAATAAGACAGTAATGATTGTTATGTATACAAATAAAACCCCTCAGATTGTAATCATGGAAATGAATATTGACTTGTCAAACCATAGCCCATGCTACCATATATGACAGTGGAAGACTGTAGAGTTTACAATGTACCATGACTAAGTGAAATTCAATTTAATTGGAAATATGTGTAAATTTTATTATATTTTATGAGTATTTGAACTGATAATGATGAAACCTTTTGACCTAACCAGAATTAAATTATAACAGCTATAATATCTCAATCCCACCCCATGTCGGATGAACCGAACACTTAGAACATCTGTTCTGCCATAAAAGAAGGTTAATTGCTGCAATCTCAATGACATTCGAGTAGAATTGCCAGATTCCAACAGAGAGCAAAGAAAGGATAAGCAAGTTGGAAGAATTAGTATTCACTAAAGTAAAAGCCTTCATTTTTTTTCTAAAAGAAAAGTGTTCAAGAATTCTGCAGTGAACTACTTTATAATTTTAAGATGTTTAAACATAGCTGGAGTATTTGTTTTCTAAATAAGTATATAAACGAATGAATAAATAAATGACACAGCATGGCTTCTGGCATTTCTTAAGGAGACTCACAGGGTTGGGTAACCCCCATCTAAATACAAACATATAGACATTAGGACAAATTCTGCTTTATTTTTGACTCTTGCCACAAATCCCATTTTTGATATGTACATTTTCACTGGGTCACTCTTCCCCTTGCCACTCACTAGCCTTGAGGAAAAGTGAATAATCCGCAGTTCAGCATAGAAAATGCTTCACAATCTAACTTAAACAGTTCATTCCAGACGGTTGGCGTCTCCTCACATTCCAAAGCATGGACTCTTAGATTTTGGATAGATAGATAATAATGATATATAAGAATAATAATAATAATAATGATAGATTCCTATCATTATTCTGTATGCATCGTACTTTCTCTGCCTCATGACTTCTTCTAGAGTTTGTCTAGTTCCTATCCATAACTCTCATAACACTTTCTACTAAAATAATTCTCCTCAAACCCTTTCCCCACAGCCTAATTATGGTCATTTATATAGTCTATCCCATGTATATATGCCTAAAGTTCCTATATATGCCTACAACTTTCTATTGTAATTATACACAATAATTACTTCTGTCTCTCCTGGTTGATTTTAATCTTCTCTTGAGCAGAAAATCATTTTCCATTGTATATAACCTTAGCACCTAGCACAAAAACATGCATTCAATGGACAAATATGTGTTTATTACATGAATGACTTCAGTTCTGAAGGATCTGTGTGTGCTAGGAAAAGCAGACATAGTTTGGTCATCTTAAATTAAATTTTCCACTCTATCAGTGATCAGTTCTGCTACATTAGATAAGAAAGGTAGTTTCTGATTCACAGGTATTGATTCATCTCCAAATCTCCAAACCTGGATAAATAATGAGTGGATCTTGGTAGATGGCTGGAAGTTGGGATAATGTTATTTAATGTAACATACTGACTCAAGCATAAGGAAAATAAGTAAACATTACTTTTCCTCTATTTCCATTACTAATGTCAACTTGGACTACAAATGGAAAAAAAAAAAAAAGAACGTTAAAGGGAAATTTGACCTCTCAAAAATGAATGAGAAAATTAGGTGATGAGTATCCCTCTCCAGTTGCCTTAACTTGTGGTTATTCAATCACTACTTTGGAATCTGTTAAAAAGACAGTTATAAAATCCTCATTTAGTAGACATAAGATATTTATAAAGTAAGACAGTTTTAAAGTTTCCAATAGTAAAAGAGTAAAATGCCATTAAACTTATGGACATTGAAAACAAATCTCTAGGCTCTTTTGGTTTATATACTACTCAAAAGCCTCTTTAATATATCAATGATAATGTACCAAAAAATAGTATGTGATATAATGAGATTGATTTTATTAGGAAAAAAATTTAACCTCTACATTGAGTTTGATAAGAATTGATTAATAATGTAAAATTTTTGCCACACTAATACTTTTGCAAGACTTTTAAAGTCAGAGGCAACACAGAACTTTGGCCTGGCATATGATGTGGCTGTTTATAAATAATTTTCCTCACTGTTGGGTGCCAATAGACTCAGGACCACTCAGCCAAAAAATTACAAAATTACTACCTTTTGTGATCATTTTTGTCATTTAGGTTTTTAGAAAACCTGCAGCAAGTACAAATGCTATTTTGACAAAGAATGTGTGTTTGGCAGAAGCCACCATCTTGGATTTGAAATGCAGTTTTTGAATTGATTCTTTAATTTTTTTTTTTTAATTTCCAAAATAGGTCCTGATTTCTATGGATGATTGAAAAGGTTCTAAAAAGTTTCTTGGAAAAGAAAATATTTTGCAGATTTTTTTGGAAAGTGGTTTCGTTTTTCTATAATTTTTGTGGAAAGAAAATTCACTGATAAAAATGTATTTCTATGTTAAATATATAGTTAACCATATACATCAGCAATTCCACTCCTAGATCTTTACTCAAGAGAAATAAAAATACCTGTCAACATAAAAGTCATACACAAAGGCCCATAGTAGTATTACTCATAATTTTCAAGTAATGGAAACAACCCAAATGTTCATCAGTTGATGAATGTATGAATAGAATGTGATGTATACATACAATAGAATATTATTTGTAATAGAAAGAAACGGAATACTGATACATGCTACAAAATTATGGTATGTGAAGGCAGCCAGTCACAAAAGACTACGTAAAATTCTATTCACATAAAATTCCCCTATTTTGTTTACATAAAATTGACAATTCTATGGAGACAAAATGTAAAGTTATAGTTGCCAGGGATTAGAGATTAGTGAGGAGAGAAAGGAATGACTGATAACAGTTATGTAATTTCTTTTTGGTGTGTTGGAAATCTTCTAAATTAGATTGTCTTAATGGTTACACAACTCTAAATATACCAAAAAGCACTGAATTGTGTACTTAAAAGAGGTGAATTACATTATGCAAATTACATCTCAATAAAGTTGTTTAAATATATATATATATCTTTCAAAGTGTAAAGGGGTTTAGTATACTGAGTAGTAAAACTGTTTTATATTTTAACAAAAATCTTGAAAAATTAATATTAGCTTTGAAAGATAACAGTAAGTCATCGGGTTAGACATCTTTATTCTAAAATATTCAGGTTTTAATATTTTTCATGAGTCTATCCTTATGAATATTAAAATATAACCTCTGCAAATAAAAACTGGTGACTAATTTGAAAGATACAGAAGTTTAAAAGCTTTAAATTTTATTTAAATCTTCCTATAAACTACTTAAGTTTTTTTTTTTTAATACATAATGAGGTTATTTCTAAGTAGGTTTTTGACTCATTGGAGTAATTGTTAAAATAAGCAAATGAAATTCAAAGAAATAAAATTGGCTATCAAAAAAAAATGTTTGCAGGCCAATAGAATCTATATCCAACCACATTTCTTTAAAGATTTTTTATTTGGTCTGGTCTCACTCTTTTACTCTTTATTCTATGGCAAACTGGCTTCGTTCCTATACATCACTAAAGTTTATGGCTATATAATCATGGACAGTTTACTAGGTCCATTCAAGACTAAATCTTTTCAGTTTTTGCTGGAGACATATTGGCATCATCTCTGTCAGGAACTCTGATGTATTTTATTTTCTAGGAGGCCATTTTTATGGCTTCTGCTAGTCCTAATTGTCAGTTATTTGGAAAAAGCTCAATTTGAAGACCCTGGGTTTGTCTGCTCATTCAGTTTGGACCCTGAGTGTGATGTGTTTCTCTGGTCTTGTAGGTGTTAACCCCATAAGAGAGTCTTTCCTCCCTAATGATGATCATTAACCTGAATTTACTTTACTTTTATTTCCATACAACCAAATTATGTGTTCCTGTGACATTCTTTCCACTGCTGGCTTCCTACCCAATCACTTTTTTTGTTCCTAACAACTTATCCACCTTTCATCTTTTCTAGTTTAAAATTTATTTTATGAGCAGTCATTCTCACACCAAAATTACTAATGGTTGAAATATCCTGAGACACGGCACATAGGACTCCCAGGTTATGATAACCGATGAACTTGAAAAAGAAAGTTTTCTTTCAACAGAATATATGTGTAAATTTTGATCCAATTAAATTCCCCTGAGCTTTCAAGAGAAAGGACTCTGTGGTGTAAAAGTTAACTTATTGTGACTACTCTCTGGCTAAGCTCTCTATGGGTTTTCTCATAGAATGAGTTATTAAGTAAAAATAAACAAATGTATACATATTTGTTTTAAGTATCTTGTCAATAATTTCTGTGGAACTGGTAGCACAGTGTTTTGAAAACTGTCTCACCCAGGTAAGAGAGATGCATTTCTCCCTCTCTTCAGGTTGAGCATGTTAATGATGTTAATGCATCAGTGGGAGAAAAAGAGTGGTCTCTTTAGAGTTTATGCTGCACAGCAAGGAAAGGTTGGTGCATAGCTACAGTGTTTAAACAGGAGCCAGATTAGGGAAAGCCTTAGGTAATAAATGATTAGGCATTCAAGCAAAATAATACTTTCAGAATTTCATAAAGGAATTGAAAGGTAGGTTTTTATTTATTTATTTATTTTTATTTTTATAAACTTTATTTATTTGAGAGAGAAAGAGAGCACACAGCAGGGGTGGAGAAGTAGAAGGAGAGGGAGAAGTAGACCCCCACTGAGAAGGGAGCCAGAGATCATGACCTGAGGTGAAGGAACATTCTTAACCAACCAAGCTACCCAGGCACCCCATGAAGGTGTGTTTTCCAAAAGACCTAAAGACCCAGAGTCAGAAACCTACTCTTCCAAGTGTAATTTTTGTTCTCTGTTTAAACCCGAAGGCTGGTATGAGCAGGGGTTCATAAAGAATCCACAGAAACTCCCCTCTCCCCCATGAAAACTGCATTATCTGCTGTAATCTCAAATTGGGAGGCTAACCACTCCCTTGCCCGACACAAGTCACAGTGAGTTTTAATAGCATTCTTTTAGCCTCTTTCAAAGCACGAAATGTCTCTCTTTCCCTCTCTCTTTCCTTTTTTTTATAGCATCTGGTAACAAAACAAAATTCAGGTACTCTTCTTTGGCAAAATTTTATGATCGCTTGGTCACCACGACTCACTTGCTTAGGTTTTGAAAACTGACCTTCGCTCTACCTAAATGACACACAGTCTTGCATTTGTGCTCCAGTGATTATTTGGATGATTTATCTGTTTTAATCATTTCTTAAGGAAGCAACAACCTTCAAATCACAATTACAAAAACACAGCTTCTTTGGTTTTTTTTGTTGGTTTTGAGATCGCAGGTGAGCTATAGCTTTTCTGCAATCTTCGCCTCTCTAAGGAGTTTTGTACTTTAATGCAGACCAAAAGGCTGCCTACACCTGAGATGTGCTGTTCTCATGGTCCTAGTGCAGGAACAAAATGAAACAGAACCAAATCATGTCAGTTCATTGAATACTTTGGTACGTATCTGGAGAAAATTATGTCTGCTTGCATACCATTGGTCAAACAGTGTATGGATGGTTAAGCACAAGTCAGTACATACACGCAGTCTCCAAGAAAGCATGGCACAGGTTGGAAGAGAACAAAAAAAAATGAACAGTTAATACATTCTACCATAATTCTACCCCTTTGGCCAAAACATCTGCTTTCTCTTAGTGCAATTAAACCATCCTTTCTGAAAGATGCCAAGTGCCTCATCCAATTATTGTAATCAGACTTAAAATTCGGAGCTGATGATCCGCCTCAGGTTAGGATGCAGTTTTACTTGATCCAACATCTGTGAGCTGAAAAATAAGATACTGCTTTTTCACATCATGCACACACACACATGACACATGCTCACACCACAGAACAGTGAAACAGGAATAAGACAATGACAATAAATTATCACATCTGGAAAAGAGGAAAGAATAGACACCTACAATTCACTGGTCAATAGCAGTTCAGAAGACCAGGCAAACGTTGTGAAGTCCCCCTAGTCTTGAAATATGGAATATCCCTTGATGACCTTCTTGTTTACCCTAGGAGGCACTCCCTGAGGCATTGTTCTCCGTGGCTCTGCTCTGTGGAAAGGCATTCCTGTTTTATAAGCCTCCTGGGACACTTTTGAAGAGGAAAGAAGACTATTTACTTTTAGGGGATGATGCAGTATTCTAAGCACGCTTCTTGTACCTAGGAATTTTGGAAGACAAAGGTCATATCTTCTCAAACAGTCACAATTTTCCTTAATCTAGATTGGTAGGATTTTAAGTAATACAACACACTCAATTTTTTTTTAAATATCTTATTAGTTGATTCCAGTCAGCTCCAAATATTTATAGATAGATGTCTCTCTGTATCTGATTAGAAATATCTTGAGTTTCTCAGGCCCCCATGAGATAATATCCTATAGCCATTCTGTCTAACTGAACAGAATTTCCAAGTGCAGGAGTGCCTGGGTGCCTGGGTGGTTCAGTTGTTAAGCATCTGCCTTTGACTCAAGTCGTGCTCCCAGGGTCCCAGGATTGAGCCCTGCATCAGGCTCCTTGTTCAGCCAAAAGCCTGTCTTCCCCACTCTCCTTGCTTGTGTTCCCTCTCTCCCTGTCTCTTTCTGTCAAATAAATAAATAAAATCTTAAAAAAAAAGAATTTCCAAGTGCAAAATTATTCTAACTATATATTTTAACAAAGGTTATGATGACTTTATATCCTTGACTTTATATTTTTTTTAAAAATATTTTTATCAATCCTTCCACTGGCTGGAATTGAGAAGGAGTTGTTTCTTCAAATCCTCATAGTCCGGATATTTTCTCATTTTCTTTTTCAAATTCTGTTTGTAAGCAGATCTTTCTTTTCCTGGGTCAACCTAACTCTTCCAGGGTTTATCTAATGAAGCTAATATTAAGAAATTCATACCAGCCATATTCTCTCTGGGACTAAACTTCATTTCCCAAAGTAATAAATTTATTTGACAATTTTTCTGTCTTGCAAGTTACTATAGGTGATAGTCATGCATTTCTTATGCATAATGTGGTTGCAAACTTCAATAGCATTTTTCTCATGAATTGGTATCTAGAACAAAAGCTTATGTCATCTATTTTAGGTGTTTGCTGTTGCAGCTTGTTGTTACTATACTTTTTTTTTTTTTTTTTTTAGTCAGCTTTTACTTTAGAAACAAACAACACTAGTATTTTAGGACTTACAGAGGCAAGTATGTTGTTATTGTTTACATTAACTGATGGCTACAGACGAGATGTTCCTTTGCTGGCTTCTGCAGATGATGCGTGGCCTCACTGGCCTTCTCATTCCAGAATTTATGCTGAAGGAGAAATCCTTATTTAGGACCTGTTGGATACATGGCAGAGGGCAAAATTTCAAGATGCGCCAGCAAATATCATGTACCATATCTCATTGTCTACCATCCGCTGGCCAGTGAAGTCTTGTGCGTAAAGTCAACTGGCAATATACTTTACTTATAGGGAAACATGGCATAATGTAGAGAAAAATATTTGTGAATAACAATTTAATATCCCTCACCATTTCTTATGGGTTGAATTGTGTTCCCCCAAAATTCATATGTTGAAATCTTAATCCCCAGTACCTCAGAATGTGATAGTATTTGGAGATAAGGCCTTGAAAGAGAAAATTAAGTTAAAATGAAATCATTAGGGTGGGCCCGAATCCAATATCACTGATACTCTTATAAGAACAGGGAATTTAAACAGAGACATGCCCACAGGGAGAGTGCCGTGTATCAGTCTGCTCAAGCTGCTATAACAAAATGCCACAGACCAACGGCTTAAACAATAAAAATGTGTCCTATCAAAGTTCTGAAGGTGGGGACACCTAGATCAAGGCACTAGATGATTCAGTCTTTCTGGGTGGCTGTCATCTGCCTTCTTGCTCAGGCCCCATGTGATCTTTTTGCTTCTCACCAGCCCTACCTTGTGACCTCATTTAACCTTAAATTATATCCATAAAGTCCGCATCTGTAATGACAGTCACACTGGTATCTAGGACCTCAATATGAGTGGAGCTGAGGGCCACAGTCCAATCCATATCATTCAGCATAATGATGTACACAGAAGACAGACATCTATGAGCCAGACATCGACATCTACAGACATCTACAGAGAGGCCTCTGTGACAGGTCTCTACCATCTCCATCTCATATGTCGAGCCTCCAAAACTGTGAGAAAATACTTCTGTGTTGTTTAAGCCACCCAGTCTGTGGTACTTTGCTATGGAAGCCCTTGCAGACTCATAAACCACCCAAAGCCACCTCATCCTCCCCTGCCTCAGTCATCGTTCCATAGAGACTGCCCCCTTATGCAAAGACAGGATATTCTCATTGCAGGACCCAGCTCAAATCAGAAATTCCACATTTCAATACACAGCCTCTAACAATATATTTATGTTCCTCCAGCTCTGTTTCTCTGTTACTTTCATCACATGGTACCTGTAGAACATTGATTATTTTGTATCGTATATGAAACACTGAATGTTCATCTATTAACTTTCTTTCCTAATTAAGCAAATTTCTTTAATGCAACATGAATCTCAACACAAGGAAACATCCGGAGCCTTCCTCCCTTGCCCTTCCACTGCACTTTAATATTCTTAATATGACCAACATGGTTTAGTTATAGTGATATTTGTAAGACTAGAATTCTACTTAAATTGCTTTAAATAAAGGTAGATGATTACAAGAAATCTCATTAGAATATAAGAAGTAGAGTACCACCTTCCTCAGACTGAGTGGAGATCCAGCCACCTGAACTGGAGTTGTCGTATGCTCCCCATTAACACATACTTTCCTCCTCTTTTCATTTGTTTTCTCTTAGCCCTGTTAAATTAATTAAACAAGGAACCCATTACACTGAGGTAGTTCTAATGCTGAGGTGGCCTACATCAGCAAACCAAAACCAAAGCCTGTAAGTGCCTCAAGGTCACAAAACCCTTAGAACAACCAATCACAGACAGCCAACTAGACTTTGAGTTATGGCCAATCAATCATTTCCTCACTTTGCTTTCATCTTTTCTCCCTGTCTTTCCCAGGTCCTGTCAGTGGAGCTTGTCTAACCACTTGCAGCTTGGCACTACCCTTGTCAAGTTGTTTTTTGCTCAGATAAGTTCTTAAAATTTTAATATGTCTCAGTTCGTCTTTTAAAAGCCCACATTAGCCTAGACAATTCAAATATGAGACTGATCAAGGCACGGTTTTGTCAGTTCCATTTACTGTTGTTTTCCTATTTCTAAAACTCCATGAGGAATTTGTAGGTGTGAAATATAAGTGAATACAATGCCCAAAGTAGAGTGCAGGTATAGCCACAGGCATGGCCCATGACAAATATAACTGAAAGTTTCCAGTTGAAAGAAAAAGTCCGTGCTGACTATTGACCAAGATCAGACAGCCTAAGGCTATCTTGCTGGCTGACCTACTAGGTAATAGCTTTTTATTTCACTGTATTGTTCCTTGCCCTTGCCTTGAAGTTAAAAGCTAAATGAGGAGGACAAATATGAAGGTATAGAGAGAGAACATATACTCATCTCTCCCTACTACAAGGGGCCAGTGTATAGTGTTGGGGAAATATCAATTAAAACAAAATCTCCTCTCCAAGCCAGAAAGCTTTCTCACAAAAATAGAAAAGAAATGAAATGGTTTTATTGTTGAAAAATACTTAGACTAGAATACAGTGCATATCATAGTCAAGTTGCCAAAAAATGGCAAAGATCAAATAAAATCATACCCACTTATGCAATTAAGCAGATGTAACACATTATGTACATGTTATAAGGACTTGGCAGACCATTTGTCACACAGAAATCATCCTAAATTCACATATTAGTTGAAGTGATCACCTGTTAGCTATTTGGCATTATACAAAGGAAGCACAAACTTTTCATATTTTAATGACAGGAAGTATGTTTGCAATCTGGAGTTAGTTGCCTACACAATTTAGACTCCTGCTCTTCCACAGAAACTGGGAAATAGTTTCCTTGATAATGACATTTCAAGGGATTGGCTCCCAGGTCATTTCAAAGACATTCCTGTGTCCCAAAGTTGAGGCTTACTTAGCTTTTTAAAAGATTTACATATATGTGCCCCTTCGAATCACTATATTTGTATCCTTTGGATAAGTACCTAGGAATGCAATTGCTGTGTCATTGGATAGTTCTCTTTTTAACTTTTTGAGGAACGTCTGTACAGTTTTCCAGAGTGACTGCATTCCCATCAAGAGTATAAGAGGTTTGCATTCCCACCAACAGTGTTAGGAGGGGTCCACTTTCTCTGCATCCTCATCAACATCTGTTGTTTCCTGACTTGTTAATTTTAGCCATTCTGCCTGGTGTGAGGTCATCTCATTGTGGTTTTGATTTGTATTTCCCTGATGCCAAGAGAAATTGAACATCTTTTCATGTGCCATTTCTATGTCTTCTTTGGAGAAATGTCTATTTATGTCTTCTGCCCATTCCTTCATTAGGTTATTTATTTTTTAGGTGTTGAGTTTGATAAGTTCCTTATAGATTTTGGACACTAGCCCTTTATCGGATAAGACATTGGCAAATATCTTCTCCCATCCTGTAGGTTGCCTTTTAGTTTTGTCAACTGTTTGCTGTGCAAAAGGTTTTATCTTGATTAACTTCCCGTTTCATGTTTGCTTTTGTTTCCTTTGTCTTTTTAATAGTGTAAATCTTGAAGAAGAATCCCTGAGCCAAAGCCCCAGTGGTTCCTGTTGGCTGCAAACCTTGCTTTGACTCAGAGCAGACCCAGATTTGAGAGATGGTGATAATCCTTGATCTGTTCCATTCTAAATATATGAATTAGGGCATGTCATTTCCCTTTATTCTTTGTTTTTGATAACAAACATTTTGCTTCTCCAGTTCTGACTAATTTTCAGAATAAAAAAGAACTGGGAGTTAAAAAAAAACAAAAACAAAAACAAAAACAGATTTACATGCAATCCCGTTAGTTTATTTTTGCTTTTTTATCCCCTTGCCTTGGGGACTTATCTAGTAAGCCATTGCTCTAGCTGATGTCGAAAAGGTTACTGCCTTTGTTCTTTAGGATTTTGATGGTTTTCTATTTCACATTTGCATCTTTTATCCATTTTGTATTTATTTTTGTGTATGGTGTAAGAAAGTGGTTCAGTTTCATTCTTTTGCATGTAATATCCTTTTTTCCCCAACACCATTTGTTGAAAACACTGTTTTTTTTTTCCCATTGTACACTTTTTCCTGCTTTGTCAAAGATTGATTGTCCATATAGTTGTGAGTTCATTTCTGAATTATCTATTCCATTCATTGATCTATGTGTCTGTTTTTGTGCCAGTACTATACTGTACTGATTACAACAACATTGCGATTTAACTTAAGTCTGGAATTGTGAGACAGGAAGCCATCAAAATCCTAGAGGAGAACATAGGCAGTAACCTCTTTGACATTAGCCTTAGCAACTTCTTATCAATAAGATACATACACACACACACACACACACACACACACACACACAGGAGTACTACTCAGCCATAAAAAGGAAGGAAATCTTGCCATCTGTAATGACAAGGATGGAGCTAGAGAGGATTATGCTTAGTGAAATAAGTCAGAAAGATAAACACCATGTGATTTCATTCATATGTGGAATTTAAGAAACAAAACATAGGGGAAAAATACAGAGAAAAATACAGAAAAAAAAATACAGAAAAAAATACAGAGAAACAGACCCAATTATAGAGAACAAACTGAGGGCTGCTGGAGGGGAGGTTGTTGGGAGGAGTGGGTTAAATGGGTGATGGAGATTAAGGAGAGTGCTTGTGATATACTGTATGTTAACTAATTGGAATTTAAGTAAAAACATGAAAAAAAGAAATGAAATAAAATAAAGTAGGACTGAAAAGAAAAGATTTACATACAATTTAAAGAGGCAAAGAAAGAGCTTACGTTACAATTTCCCGAAGAAAAATGCTCCACAAAAGGGAGGGGAGAAGTGTTTTCCCATACTTTCTTTTTTTTTTAAATATTTTATTTATTTATTTGACAGAGAGATCACAAGTAGGCGGCGAGGCAGGCAGAGAGAGAGAGGAGGAAGCAGGCTCCCCACAGAGCAGAGAGCCTGACGTGGGGCTTGATCCCAGGACCCTGAGATCATGACCCGAGCCAAAGGCAGAGGCTTTAGCCCACTGAGCCACCCAGGCACCCCTTTCCCATACTTTCAACAGGGCTAATTAAGCTTCTTATTTTTAATTTGTATTGACCATTAAGGCTAACAGACTCAAGCTGTAGTAAGGGTTGAGTGGTTATATTAGGGCAAATTTAAAAGGTCACAGCTCTGAATTGATGACGTGGCACTGGTCACTTTTGGTTAATGTGTTTATGACCTAAATTACTACATAACATTTCATTTCTTATTAAAAATTCAGTAGGGAAGGAAAAAATGAAACAAGATGGGATCAGGAGGGAGAAAAACCATAAGAGACTCTTCATCTCACAAAATAGACTGAGGGTTGTGGGGGACACAGAGAGTAGGAGGAGTGTGGTTGGGTTATGAACATTGGGAGGGTATGTGATATGGTGAGTGCTATGAAGTGTGTAAGCCTGATGATTCACAGACCTGTACCCCTGGGGCTAATAAGACATTATACGTTAATAAAAAAATTAAAATTAAAAAATGTGAAAAAAATTTCAGGAAATCATGAAGCTTGCAGAAGTTTTCATGTGGGAATAGTGGAAAAAGTATAGCAAAAGAATAGAGTTGAGGGACAGTGAGTAAAAAAGATACTTTTAACATTATACCTTTTATATGCTTTTATAATTATATTAACTATAGTACCCATGTGTGCATGTGTACACACACACACACCCCCCATTTCAAAACATAGTGTCAAGACCTAATGAAGAGTGTGCACTCAGGGCAAACTGGTTTTTATATTCTTAACTGCTTAATGTTTTACCAAATGCAGCCAAATTATGTTATTGAAAAATGGGTTAAGTATGTAAAAGTATGAGGACAAAGAAGAAATAATGTGCATTATTAGTAAACCCCATGTTAACTATCTTTTTTCTTCAAAGATAGGGAGAATGAATCTTTTTTTTTTTCTTCTAAAAGGGAGGTACTATATTTGCATCCTATCCTGCTCCCCTTGCTGATGCCAACCTACAGAACAAGACATTTATCCCTACTTAAAGAGAAAAATCAGAGGTCATCAATGTGACAGCCACTCTTCATTTCTTCATATTATGGACTCCAATATACTTATTTTAAGGCCCTATCATATTTCTATGCAATTACATGGAAGTGTACACACACACACACACACACAGACACACACACACACACTTAGTTATACTATGATGCTTTTTATCATCATATTGTCTCTATGGGACAAAGCCACACTGGATATGAAGTGGTCTCCATTGAGAGGCTCTATAGAGTGACTGTTCATCCAAATAGAAAAGCAGAAACTGATCTTTGGGATCGTAATAATACTTTCCAAAACCACAATACACTGGTGGCTCTGATTGGAAGTCAGATAACTCCATACTTCTTTGCAGTGGAAGTTGGTGATAGGCATATAAGAAATGCTTAAGGCAAATGAGGAAGTGAGAAACTCCTAGTTCCATTTAATTTTAAAATGTTAATTTACCTTAGAAAGGAGACACAGACTCACTTGACTGAAACAGAGGTCACAGTTATCATTTTTGTCACAAGTCAGCTCCAATATTCAAGCTCAAGAATATGATTCTTGTATTTTATTTCTACATGCAGTTTCCTGATTGTGTTAGTCCTCAAACTCTTAGTTGTTTTGCCCTCCAACTGATTCTGTAACAGTGATAATTCCACATGAAACAGGTGCATCAATAAGAAAACAACACTTTTGAACACAATTTTCTTTAATTACTAGAATATTATCTTTCCTACCAAGGACAATTTTATTTGCATGAGCATGTCTTGAAATTATCAGAGATGATGGCAATCACCTTCTACAATGAAGTTCTTCTCCAGCTTCTAACTATTCCCAACACAGGAAAAATCTCTAAACCTCAAAACTTCCTTTATCTAGAAATTGCTTTGGGTTTCAGCATAAAGATGATTTACTTTGGGAAGTTTTCACTGACTCCTCAAGGCTAACTTAGGAACCCCTCTTAAGTACTATCTGCTATATTTCTTTAGTAAAATCCTGATTTACAATTGGCTTTTTCTTTTTTTTTTTTAAAGATTTTATTTATTTATTTGACAGAGAGATTACAAGTAGGCAGAGAGGCAGGCAGAGAGAGAGGAGGAAGCAGGCTTCCCGCTGAGCAGAGAGCCCGATGCGGGGCTCGATCCCAGGACTCTGAGATCATGACCCGAGCCGAAGGCAGCGGCTTAACCCACTGAGCCACCCAGGCGCCCCCAATTGGCTTTTTCTTTCAGTGTTGCCTGCTAGACTGATTTCAGATTTTATAAATAAGAATGTTTGTTGATCTTGCTCTTTATGATAATCTGCTTCCAGAACAATGTCCCCCCTATAATAGATGATTAATAAATATTTTGACTTGGTGAATGAATAGTACTATAACCTCAACTATGACAAATTTTTTTGAAGATAGTGTTTTTATTTAAATTCCAGTTGGTTAACACAGTGCAATTTGAGTTTCAGGTGTACAATATAGTGATTCAGCACTTCCATACAATACATGATGCTTATCGCAGTAAGTGTTCTCCTTAATCCCCATCACCTATTTCACCCATCCCCCCACCCACCTCCCTTCCTGTAACTATCAGTTTGTTCTCAAGCTAAGAGTCTGTTTCTTGTTTTGCCTCTCCTTTATTTCTCTATGTTTATTTGCTCTATTTCTTAAATTCCACATATGAGTATAATAATGTGGTACTCATCTTTGGCTGACTTACTTCACTTTGCATAATACTCTCTAGCTCCACTCATGTCATTGCAAATAGCAAGATTTCATTATTTTTTATGGCTGGGTAATATTTCTGTGTGTGTGTGTGTGTGTGTGTGTGTGTGTGTGTGTGTGTGTTTACCACATCTTCCTTATTCATTTGTCAGTCAATGGACACCTAGGCAGTTTCCATAATTTGGCTTTTACAGATTATGCTGCTATAAATATAGGCGTGCATGTATCCCTTTGAATTAGTAGTTTTGTATCCTTTGGATAAATACCTTGAAGTGCAATTGTTGGGTTGTAGAGGACTTCTATTTTTGACTTTTTAAGGAACCTCCATATTATTTTCCAGAATGGCTGCACCAGTTTGCATTCCCACCAACAGTAAGAGGGTTCCTTTTTCTCCACATCCTCGCCAACATCTCTTGTTTCTTGTGTTGTTAATTTAAGCCATTCCGAATGGTGTAAGGGGGTATCTCATTGGTAGTTTTGAAATGCACTTTCCTGATGATGAGTGATGTTTGGCATCTTTTCATGTGTCTGTTGACCATCTCTATGTCTTCTTTGGAGAAGTGTCTGTTCATGATTTCTGTACTTATTTAGTTGGATTACTCATATTTTCAGTGTTGAATTTTATAAGTTCTTAATATATTTTTGATACTAACCTTTTTATTGGATATGTCATTTGCAAATATTTTCTCCCATTCTGTAGGTAGCCTTTTAGTTTTTTTGATTGTTCCTTTGGCTGTGTAGAAGCCTTTTATTTTGATGAAGTGCCAACAGTTCATTTTTGCTTTTGTTTCCCTTGCCTCAAGGGACATATCTAAAAAAAAGTTGCTATGGCCGATGTCAAAGAGGTCACCACTTGTGTTCTTTACTAGGATTTATATGGTGTCAGGTCTCACATTTAGGTATTTAATTCATTTTGAATTTACCTATGTGTAAGGTGTAAGAAAGTATTCCAGTTTCATTATTTTGCATTTTGCTGTCTAGTTTTCCCGATATCATTTGTTGAAGAAACTCTTTCCCATTGGATATTCTTCCCAGCTTTGCTGAAGATTAATTGACTGTATAATTGTGGGTTCATTTCTGGGTTTTCTATTCTAGTCTATTGATCTATGCGTATGTTTTTTTTCCAGTACCATGCTGTTTTGATTGCTACAGCTTTGTAATAAAACTTGAAGTCAAAGAAGTCTAGAATTGTAATGTTTCTAGCTTTGTTTTCCTTTTTCAGGATTGCTCTGGCTATTCAGGCTCTTTTGTGTTTCCATAAAAAGCTTAGGATTGTTTTTTCTAGTTCTATAAAAAGTGCTGTTGGTATTTTTATAAGGATTGCATTAAATGGGTAGATTGCTTTGAATAGTATAGACATTTAAAAATTTTTTTTTCTTCTAATCTATGAGCATGGAAATTTTTTACATTTCTTTATGTCATCTTTTAGTTCTTTCATCAGTGTTATATAGTTTTCAGATTACAGGTCTTTCACATCTTTAGTGAGGTTTATTCCTAGGTATCTTATGGTTTTTGATGCAATTGTAAATGAGATTGATTCCTTATTTTTTTCTTTCTGTTGCTCAATTGTTGGTGTATAGAAATGCAACAGATTTCTACATTGATTTTGTATCCTACAACTTTACTGTGTTCATGTATCAGATATTATGTCTCCTTAGCCACTAGATTTTGAAATATAAGTAATCTCCTGGCAAAGTATTTTGTATGACACATAAGAACTTTAGCAGTTCTGAAAGTAGCCCAAATTTCAATGAAGAAAACATACATCATTGATTTTTTAAAAATTTTCTGTGAATTTTTTTTTTAAAGATTTTATTTATTTATTTGAGAGAGAGACAGTGAGAAGAAGCATGAGCAAGGAGAAGGTCAGAGGGAGAAGCAGACTCCCCATGGAGCTGGGGGCCAGATGCGGGACTCGATCCCGGGACTCCGGGATCATGACCTGAGCCGAAGGCAGTCATCCAACCAACTGAGCCACCCAGGCGTCCCTTTCTGTGAATTTTTAATAGCTGTTGTTTTATGCATGTTTTAATGTATTTTTTGTGACCATGGAGTGAATTAAGGGATGATAAGGAAAGTCACTTAGAGTTTTTCAGCTTGGAAGAGTTTTGTTCTTTAAAACAACAAATGGATGGTCAAAGAAAGACTTCACATTGCTTAATTACTGTTTATTTATTTTTGTTATTATTACTTTTAGAGAGGGATAGGGAGAAAGAAAGAGACGTGAGGGACAGAGGGAGAGGGTGAGAAGGAATCTTAAGCACACTAGGTATGGAGCCCAATGTGGAGCTGGATCTAACATCTTTGAGATCATGACCTGACGTCAAATCAAGAGTCAGATGTTTAACTCACTGAGCCTCTCAGGTGCTCCACTAAGTTTCTATTTAAAACAAAACATTTTTTCTTAAAGATTATTTTAGACAGAAAGACAGAGAGAGCATGCTTAAGGAGGGGGAGGAGTAGAGGGAGAAGGAGAGAATCTGAAGCAGACACACCACTGAGTGTGGAGCCCGATGCGGGGCTTTGATCTCTTTGAGCCAAAATCAAGATCTGGATGCTTAACTGACTAAGCCACCAGGCACCCTTAAAACAAAATATTGAAAACCAACTGCATTACACAGTGCCTAGTATGCATTCATTGTAATAGCTCTTTCCTTCATACACATCTATCTGACTGTGTTAAGCTAAAATAATCACATAAGTTATTTCTTGTTTTTAATAACATAATAAGAACTTTAAAAAAAATGAAGAGCCCCTGGGTGGCTCAGTCAGTTAGGTGTCTGCCTTTGGCTCAGGCCATGATCTCAGGGTTCTGGAATTGAGCCTGGAGTCAGACTCCCTGCTTGGTGGGAAGTCTGCTTCTCTCCCTGCCCACTCTCTCCTGTCATTTTCTTTCTCTCTCTCAAATAAATAAATAAAATTTTAAAAAATAAAGAAATAAAAGTAAATGATGTAGCATTGAGCACACCACATGCCGACATTATGGTTTGCATTACCATTCTTCAATGAAAGGAACTAGTGCTTCTTAGAGTAAGATCTAGTTCTGAGACTGGTGCTAGAATATACAAGATGAATAAAAAAATATTTTATAATGATTACAAGGAAGTGCTTGAATACACACACACACACACACACACACACACACACACACACTGAAGGAGATATGTCAGAAAGACAGAGATACCAACTCAGAATTTCTAGTGGCAAAAGAAGGAAAAATTTGAACAGGAAAACTTATAAATATCATATTGGGTTAAGCTAATGTATAAAATAAACATTCCTAAGTCTGTATTGTTATAAATGGATGAATAGACAAATAGAGGAGAATAGACTAATCTCCTGTGCAGAGAATCACAACCAATTTATGACAATCATCCTCAGGGTGGTGGCACATTACTCCCTACTCTTGAAGTGTGACCTGTGCAAAGTGGTTTCCTTCCTAATGATACAATATGGAAAGGGAGAAAAAAATCTAACTACAGTGGAGAAACCCGACAAACACCACCTCAGCAAGGCAATAATGGTTAATGTTGGTCATGATAATTCTTGTTGATAATATACTATCCTTGAGATGATGTGATAAGATTGGCATTTTCCTCCCTCCCAAATCCCATAACCACAGTCTAATGATAAAAAGAACATCAGACAAATCCCAATTGAAGGACATTCTACAAAATAACTGACTGGTAGACTTTAAAACATAAAGTTATCAAAAACAAGCAACATCTGAGGAACTATCATAGCCAAGATGGACCTAAGAAGACATGACTAACCATGTTGTGGTATCCTGGATGGGATCCTGGAAGAGAGAATGAACATTAGATTAATGGTAAGAAAACAGGAATAAAATATGGACTTTAGTTAATAAAAATATATTAATATTGATTCATGAATTGTGATATACATTCCTATTAATGTAAAATGTTAACAATAGAAGAAACTGGGTATGTAGGATCTGGGAACTTTCTATACTATCTTTACCATTTTTGTGTGAATCTAAAACTCTAAAATAAAATGTTTATAAAAATATAAATGATGAGATGACATTTAGAATTATACATTATGTGTTGAGCTCATAAGATTGGTTACTGTGGGCTAAGAAAAATAGGAATGTTCAATATGACATAATATTTGGGTTTATTTAGACTTAAAATTATTAATAGAACAAAACAAAATGTTCAAAATGATTTATGAGTATACTAAAGATAAAACATGTAATAACAAGAAAAAAATTTAAGATAAAAAAAGAGATTTTTTTTACAGCCATTTTCAAAATGAAGATAGGAGACAGACATGATACACCTGGGCAAAGAGGTATATAACAGATTAAATGGCAAGACCCAAGCTGGATTTAGTAATACTGGTTTGTGAAAAATGTCAATACTTTATCCACCCTGGACTGAAGATGAGACAGAGTACATATAGACCTAATAACATTATAACATCATAAATAGAAGTTTTATAAACTTGGGAAGTAAAAGAAGATCCACATTTCAGCATGAAAATTATGGAAAAGTCATTTTTTTAATTGTCAATTTTTTAAATGATAATTTATATCACCCTGATGAAACAAATTAACTTGAAATCAAATTGATCTCTTTTTGACAATGAATTCTACTCTCATATCTAAGCTCTGTCTCCAATAAAAATAGGAAAAGATAGTGTTCCATAGTATTTTGTGAGAATTCATAGTGCCTGACACAGTAAGAGTTAATAAACACATACATCCTTGGATGAGACTAATTGAAAAACAAAGAAGCAGTGCCCAGAAAACTGGGCCCCCTTTAAGGTTTCTGGGCTGAAAACAGTCAGATCCTTATTGCGGTTCAAGACACTCATCCAGGAAGCAAATGCTTGACTTAGGAGAGACATTTATCTTCGGAATTCATGCACTCCACTCTACGCACTCTGTCTGCACACCCATCACAAACACAGCTCGTTCTATTCACAGGATACTGCCTAGACCACTGTCCTGATTATTACGGTTTCATATCCCTTCTTGTTTTTCTTATTCCTCTGTTAAACTGTTAACATTCACAATAAAGGTGGAGGCAGAGACTGGCTTGGGACCTTTCACCACTAGAGCTTCTGGGCCCCGGACCCTCCTCTTTCTCCTATTGGAGTAGGAATAAGCTTTTCATTCTCCATCTCAGAGTTTGCTGGCCAAACCTGAGAGTATTTGAAGTTGATCCCAGAGAAGAGTAACCACAATCCTTCTGAACCTTGGCACAATTATTGAGTTTACATATGCTCCCTTATGGAGATTTGATGAAGGCCATTGTATGTATTTGGAAGGAAACATTATATCATAAAAATTTAGAAATAAAAGCTTATTGCATAGTTACACCTTGTGCTTTGGTTGTGGAAATAGATCGCACTTAGTAAAATTTGACATTAAGGCTATGTGCTTTACTTGCATGTCCTGCATAAAGTGAGAAGAAAAAAATACACACTTCTGCTACATAGCTAGTCATTACACCTTGCTATTATAAATATACTTTTATCTACTTCATTCAGAACTGTGGGTAACTACTTTACAGAGACTGAGAAAAATCTCAACTGTTTGGTTTTTGCTTTCCTGAGAACTATTTTTCTCTTTTACTGGGATTCTCTTATGGCACAAAGGAAGGTGGGGTTGATTATTTTGTGACAAAGGGAACTAGCATAGTGACCCAATCAAACTGTCAAGGGCTCTTTCTATAGACTATTTCCCATTGTTTATGAAAATACACACACACACACAATATACATATACATATATTTATATATATTCACATATATACATTTGTATATACATATACATATATGTAAAATGTATTTTTTATATATATATATATATATTTTTTTTTTACAAATAGATACACTTAAATATATGGCACTAACATAAATGAGTACTTAATGTAGAGGGCTGAACTGGTCTTTATCATTTTCACTTTATGACCCCTTTTATGTATTATCATTTATTGAACAATTTGTAACATTTGATATGAGTCCCAGGATAACAAAATTAGAAGTAGGTTTAAGGAAAATACAATTGACCTCTGTCTGTGCTAAGAATCAGAGGATAGCAGCCATCTTCCACTCTTTTGAAGGAGACGACAGTCAAGAAAGGTAGAAGTGTTCATGTAGAAAATGGAGAAGAACTGTCTTCCTACGAGGTAACATTAAATCAGGACAATTACAAAGGAAAAGCCACTAAACATCCTACGGTATTTGTTCAGTGGGTCCTCAGTTTTTATCGGAAGCCCGGAGATTATTTTTTGTGTACCTCTCCCTGTAGGTCTTAGAGGCTCTCATCATGGTTTCCACTCATCTGGTTTGCATGCATAGAATAATCCTTTCCTCTTTTATTTTATTTTTTTAAGATTTTTATTTATTTATTTGAGAGAGAGAGAGAGAGAGAGCGAGAGCAAGAGAGAGCACAAGCAGGGGACCAGGGAAGAAGGAGAAATAGGCTCCCCGCTGAGCAGGTTGCCTGACCTAGGGCTTGATCCCAAGACACTGGGATCATGACCTGAGCTGAAAGTAGATGCTTAACCAACTGAGCCACCCAGGCACCCCAGTCCTTTTCTTTAGTGAAAATTGGGGAAAAAAAAATATATATATATATATATATATGTGTGTGTGTGCGTGTGTGTGTATACATATATATTGCTTCCCTTTTAAGCTTTTGAGCTAAGTGTGAATTTTTTTTTTATTTCTATTTAAACAGCTTTTAGGTGACCTTTGAATAATGTTTGGCTCATTTATGATCTAATAAGTTTCTTGCTAGTTTAGGATTCTAAATATACTGCTTCCACTTTTAAGTTTTTGCCACCTAGACTTACTCTATGGAATAATTTCATTTTTTATCTATTAATTTAAATTGCATGGATTATTTAACCAATTTGACCAAATTAGCAATTTCATACAGTCCAGCTAAAATTTCCAATTCCTCAAGTGTCCCATCTTTTTTTTTTTTTTCCAAAGTCCCACATCTGATAGACAGTTAAATACTACCCCATGCATTCTGAGTTAATTAATCTTGGTCTTTATTGAGAGAACCTCAAGAACCTAAACTTTGTTGAATCAGCTTGAAAGAGTACTTCTCTCTCAGAAAGATTTATGGTGACTTTTAGTAATTGAGGGGAGGAGCAGAGGAGGCATGTAGAGGTCACTTACCTGTCCTTAGTTCCTGACTAGGTATTTTGACTAGAGATAAACACATTTGTTTGAGAACCCATGCAATCTCAAGCTATCCCTTTTATACCATTTTCATTTTTGTAAAAACCTATTTTACAAAGCACGACCATAATAACAGAACACAAACTGAGCAGGATGAGACCCCACTCCTGAAAAGTAAGATATTTGTGTTAACTTGATCTAGCCTAGGAAAAAGAAAAACAGAACATTAATTCTTTTTACAGAGACGTGTAGTTAAAATATTAATGGCGAAAGAGGGGTAACAGAGAAGTATAGGCAGAACAGCTCAGTTTATGATCCTGATAGAAAGCAGTAGTGTCTTCTGGACTGACTACAGTTCAGGTTCAGAGGTAAGTTGTAGTGGTCCACACAAAAGGGAAGTAACATGGAGAAACAGAAGATCAGACAAGAAGCGTGGAACCTTCATACTGTTCTAAAATTCTTCTTGCTCCAAATGTTATCAAGGTCATCCTAAATTCTTAAGAAATAAATACTGCAATCTCAACATTTAAAACAAACTTCATCTTGTCTAGAATTCTGCATGCAGATGGGAGCTCAGAGTATGGAGATTTCTGCCTGAGGACTGTCTGCTTGTTTTTCTGTTTTCTCTCTTTTCTCTCAATGATATGAGGTAACTGATAAAAGAAGAAAGAAGAGAGAAAGAGAGGAAGGGAGGGAATGAAGGAAGGAAAAGAAAGAAAGAAAGAAAGAAAGAAAGAAAGAAAGAAAGAAAGAAAGAAAGAAAGAACAAAACTGTTGTAAATTTAATTTGAGGTTTATATGGTGACAAGATAATGGGGCACCAGATTCTAATGCTGTTGAAGAAGAAAAGAGTGCATAGTAATGATCAAATATTTTGGGAAGTGCAGCAAGAGTCCAAATGGGCATCAGCTCAATTCTAGACCAGTAGTTCAAAAAAGGGGGGGTATGATGAAATTTTGGGAGAAACAGAAAGTAAGGCACATCTCCATTAATCTCAAGGTGACCATTGGGAAGTGTAGAAGATATAAATAAAGTTATTTAAAAAGTGTTTAAACCCAACAAGGTTTATAAACTTAGAAATATAGAAAGAGTAACTATTTCTCAGAGGCTTTCTTGCTTTTTATTAAAATAAGAAAGAGAAGGAAGAATAAGAAACATGACTGAATATGAATAATATTCATAATATTATTATATAATATATAATATATAATAATATAATAATAATATGAATAAGAATTTCACTCACTGCCATAAGGAAGAAATTACATTTAATGTATTAGAGTAGTTTATTCCTTGGGTTGAAACTTCTAGAATTAATTCCTGTTAGAATATCTCTTCTGCATAACCTTAATACATTAGTTGAAATCTCTGATACTGGAACTGGAGAAAAGAACAAGCACTAAAAGTACATAGCTCTCCCAAATAGTTATAAAAGAGTTAATATTTTTGTATGCTCATCTGTTTTCTGTACATTGTGTCATTGACTTAATGCACATTTTATTTACTGTTGAACAAATCTTATCTTACCAACTACATGTACACCTTTTAAGAGCAACAACTGAACCTTATATTTCTTCCACAGTTTTTGAACATAAGAGAAACTTGTTAAACTTTTCTGAAAAGCAACTCATTTTATCTCTATAATGCTTTCTATAAATAACAAGTAGGTTACTGCTAAATAATACAATGTTGACATCAATTATAGCAAGAAGTTTACTTTATCTTATTAATAAATAGTTACAAGGTTCTTAAAAATGAAGTAACAGATTGGAGTGCTCTTCAAGGGACTTGAACATTGGTATAAACATTTAGCAAGATTTTTGGAATTCTAATGCTTTCCAGATCATTTATCTTCATCCTAATCCATGAAAATTATGCATCAAGATGATTATAGGTACTAGAGGCACTTACATGTGTCTCACCTATTAAGAGTACTCTAAATTCCACATAAATTAAGTCTCTTTCAAAGTGTTAATTAACTAAATGTATGAAAACTTGATTATAATTTGGCCTCTGGCATTTTGAAAATTATTAATCCCCTTAAATTATCTTCCCTTATTGCTTCCATTTTACTGAAATCCTCTAAATGCAGTAAAATTATAATTCATATCACCAAAAAAAAAGACAGTTTGCTTCTCTTGGATTTGGAAATTACACAGTTACTTTCAACTAACTGTACTTCTCATCGATGAAAATCAGTTAATGCCCAAAGCCAAATTTTAGGAAAACAGTGTATGATACTTTTAAAATGGAACTTCTTTTCACAAAAAGGGAAGCATTTGTTCCCAAATTCACAATTATGAATTTTAGTCATACATTATGCTTTGAAAAAATTTCCCTAGGAAGGAATGTGAGAAGCTTTAACCAATTGCAACTTGTAGGAACATCTTTTCTCTTTTATAAAAGGAGATTCTGGGGAAATAAACCCTACGATTCTCTCCATTACAGCTCTTCAATTTATGAGCAAGTCCATATACTTATCGCCCACTTAAGTAAGGGTATATTAAATAAGGATTATATAAGGGGGGGTTATAGTTTCTTTTCTATTCTTTTTTTTTTTTTTTTTTTTGAGTACTTGAATGATTTTCACCTGACAATTCAGATTAATTGTATATTTGGTATATTTCTATCTCTATTCATAATTGAAAGCATAATGTAACTTTAACAAGTCAGTTACATATGATTAAAGAATCATATTCAGGGGTGCCTGGGTGGCTCAGTTGGTTAAGCATCCAACTCTTGGTTTTGGCTCAGGCTGTCACAGTTGTGGGATCAAGCCCAGTATCAGACTTCACACTCAGTGTGGAGTCTGCTTGAGATTCTCTCTCTCCCCCTGCCCCTCCCCTCACTCACATGCTTTCTCTCTCTCTCTCAAAATAAATAAACCTTAGAAAATATTATATTCAAATCATATTATATGATCCCTTTAAATTTGCTTCTATTTTTTAAAGATTTTATTTATTTATTTGACACAGAAAGAGAACGAGCAGGGGGAAGAACAGAGGGAGAAACAGACTCCCCACTGAGCAGGAAGCCTGTTGTGGGACTCAATCCCAGGACCCTGTGATCATGACCTGAGCCAAAGGCAGATGCTTACTCAACTGAGTCACACAGGAGCCCCTTAAATTTGGTTTTAAATGCCCATTTTAATTCTTACATTAATTTATATTCATTGTAGATGTTTGGGAAATCATGTGAGGTCCAAATAAGAATACAGGATACCCATAAACTCCATGACCCAGAAATAACACTTGTAACAACTGTTGTTAGTTAACTGTCTTCCCTGAAAAGAGCTATTGAAGCCTTCACTCTCAGTACCTGTGAGTGTGACCATATTTACACATAGGGTTTTTGCAGGTGTCATTAACATGAGGTCATTTTGGATTACAGGGATCCCCAGACACAGAGGAGGGCATCCTCTGCAGATGAAGACAGAAATTGGAGTGACACATCTATGAGCCCATGAACTCCCTGAATTACTAGCAACCACCAGAAGCTAGGAAGAGGTCGGGAAGGATTCTTCCTTGGGATTCAGAGGGGTATGGGCCTGTAGACCCTTTAATTTCAGTCTTCTAAGCTCCAGAACTATGAGAGAATAAATTTCTGTTGTCTAAGCCTTCTAGTTTACGGTCCTTTGTAACAAAGCTCTAAGAAGCTAATACTTTGTGCATGTCCTTCTAAACATTTATGGACACTATTATCAATGCTATTTCATACCTTGATGTATTTATACCTTGCTACAGACAAAATGTTTGTGTCCCAAATGTTGAAATATAATCCCAGTGTGATGGCACTTGGTGGTTGGAACTTTATGAGTTATAGGGTCATCATGGTAGAGCCCTCATGAATGGGATTAGTGACTTTAAAATGGGACCCCAGAGAGCTCCCTTTCCCTTCTTCCATGTGAGAACATCATACCAGGCACCAAATCTGCTAGTGCCTTAACTTGGACTTTTCAGCTTCCAGAATGAGAAAAATAAATTTTTGTTGTTTGTACATCACCCAGCTATGGTACTCTGTTATAGCAGTGGAATGGACTAACACATATGTTTATCATAAATACTAGTTGATGTCATCAAGTATTTTTTATCTAATTATTCATGATGACTAGTTTTAAATAAAGAGCTCATCTTGTAGTTATATGGGCATTATGCATTCATAGAATTTTAAGATTTTTTTTTCTTTTGCACAGTACTTTATTAAGTGTATGTATGATATTAAAGAATGAGTCTCAGGGGCACCTGGCTAACTCAGTGGGTTAAGCCTCTGCCTTCAGCTCGGGTCATGGTCTCAGGGTCCTGGAATCGAGCCCTGCATTGGGCTCTCTGCTCAGTGGGGAGCCAGCTTCTCCCTGCCCCCCGCCTGCCTCTCTGCCTATTTGTGGTCTCTGTCTGTCAAATAAATAAATAAAATCTTTAAAAAAAATGAGTCTTAATATTTGGAGAACTACTTAAAGCTGAATTAATTGAAAAATATTTCATTATTGACAAGTACATTCGGCTTTGGAATTAAATTTAGCCATAGTAGCATGGTCAATTTTATTGTAGCTAATTAATTATATGTTTTTTGAATATTTTTTATTTATATTTATTTATATTTATTTCTAATATATTTTTATATTATATATAATATATGTATTCATATATATTATATTTATATTTATTTATATTTATTATCCCCTTTTAAGCATTTTCTATGTAGTTTTATGTATATATGATGCAATGCGTATCTCCTTTCTAAGTTGTGCTTTATATAATTTTAAGTTATATAACATCTATCTTGGACACATTTTTTCTTTTATTTCTTATGCTTTCTTTAGCATTTCATTTTTAAAGTTTCCTGTAAATAATATAAAAATGAGACATTTTACAAACTATTTGACATGGGTGCCCAAGTGGCTCAGTCAGGTAAGTGTGTGCCTTTGGTTCAGATCATGATCTTGGGGTCCTGGGATCAAGCCCTGCATTGTTCTCTCTGTTCAAGAGGGAACTGGTTCTCCCTCTACCTGCTACTCTGCCTATTTGTACTTAAAATCTTAAAAAAAAAAAAAAGTCTATCTGACATAACTTTTTTAGGAGATTTTAACAAATAGTAATTATATCTTATGTAGCTTTATTGTTTTTTTGCTTACTTTAGGTTTATTATTTATTTTATATTGTTGTCCTCTCCTGTTATATCCTATTATTGCTGATTTGATCAACTTGATATTTATCTCATCATATATATATATATATATGTATATATATATGTCTATACACACACACACACATAAAGAAATGTATATTTTTCTAATTTGCATACTTTCTTTCCCAATGGTCATAATGAAATATGTATTTCTACATTATTATAGGCAAAAAGAGACCTAACATCTTCCCCTAACTTCACTTTTCCCAGCACACCCCAAACCACCACATAAAATATACTATTTCTTTTTTTTTAATATGTACTATTTCAAATGCTTCTCTTCAACACCTATTTACAAAGTGATTTTTAAGTTAATTTTTCTTTCTCTTTTTTCTTTTCCCATATCCCATAACTCTAAGGTTTGGCTACAATACTATGTAACACAATTAGCTCTCAGCCTTAACTAGGCTTTGCCTGAAGATATGTCTCCTCCATTTCATCTGTTAATTTGTTAGTTACACAATTCTATTCTTCCTAGCACTGCCCATTTACAATATCTTTATTCTTATGGATTGAATGTTTGTATTCTTCTAGCCAAATTCCTATGTTGAAGCTCTAACCCCCCATGTGACTGTCTTTAGAGATGAGGATAAAGTAGTTAAATGGGGTACTAAGACTGGGACCTTGATTGGACAGATTTAGTGCCCTTATAAAAGAACATACCTGGGGTACCTGGGTGGCTCAGTTGGTTAAACTCTTGATTTCAGTTCCAGTTATGATCTCAAGATCCTGAGATGGACCTGAGATGGAGTCCTGTGTTGGCTTTGTGCTGGGTGTTGCCTATGCAGCCTGCTTAAGATTTTCTCTCTCCCTGTCCCTCCATGCTTCCCCAGAAGACACACCTGACAGTTCTCTTTCCCCAACCAACAGTACACTAAAGAAAGACAATTTGAAAACAAGCAACAAGGTGGCTGTTTGAACTCAGAAAAAAAGCTCTCATCAGAAACTGGCCTTACTAGACCTAGATCTGAGGCCCAATAACCTTTAGAACTGTGAGAAAATAAGTTTCTGTTGCTTAAGCTACCAAGTCAGTGTATTTATTTTTTTTTTAATTTTTTAAATTTGTTTTTATTTATTTATTTTTATGGCAGCCCTAGGAAACTAACACATCTATATTACACGTTCTGTTAAAAAAAAAAAAAATGAAAGGACTGCTAGCTAGGCACAGGATTCTTCCCATTCAATTCTTTATCCTTTTTATTTCTAAGGTTTAAGATGTTCTGCTTTCAAATTTCCATTGTTATTAATAAAGCTAATCTGCATATGCAGGTCTATTTTGAGGGAAAATTTTTCTTCTAATATTAGAGCTACCTCAATTCTACTTTCTGGAATACTTTTTATTAAAGTTTCCTGATTCTGGTTTCCAAAATTCTAATATTTTTTTTTTCTTCAGAACTCTTCTGCCTTTAATATATTCACTCCTTGCTTATCTAGTTCAGGATCTGATAATCTACAGCTCAAGAGTCAAATATGGCTCCCTGCCTGTTTGTGTCAATAAAGTTTTATTAGAACATAATCATGCTCATTCATTCTTGTCTTATCTATGGCTTCCTCAGGGTTGTGTAGTCATGAGAGACCTTATCACCAGGAAGTCCTAAAATATTTGTTATTTGGCTTTTTACTGAGACTTTTTCCAACCTCTGATTAAAATCACTAATTAAATTGTGTTCAGTGCAAGCAGAATAATCCTTAGGAAATGAATTTCCAAAGCTCTCAGAAAGCTCTTATTATTTTAATTTAAGGTGGTTGTTGTTTTTCATCTGGCCCTGTTTCACCAGGTGCTAATATTATTGGCTGAAGATCCACTTGTAATTTCTTTCTTAGTCTGCTAGCTTCTGAAATGTCTCATCCTTTTTTTTTTTTTTTTTGCCTGCCCATGATTCTAGTCAACCTTAAGGTTCAGGTGAAATTGGTTAGGTAGCTTTACTGGCAATAGACATTGAAGTAGATGGGGATATTGCATGCTCCAACTGGTGGTGATATGTTAGATGGTCAGACAAAAGGAGGACTTCTAAATGGACCTAAGATAGGTGAAAAATTAGTAGTAGGATATACAGTTTCAGGAATTCATAATTTGTGGTCATAAAGGGCAATTGTGGAAGTAAAAAAGGGCTTTACTATCTCTTTCATGAACATGGTGTTAACTGTAGTCCCCTTCCTTCTTTTATTTCTGAAGTTTCTTTGAAAATATGGAATGTTATATTGATTTTTTATAGAATATTACATGTAAGGCTTTGGACTTTCTTCCTTCATTACAACTGGTCAGATCATTCCTTGATGTATTGCCACAACATATAAGATGGACAGTGTTCCATAGAAAACAGTAGCATACGTTTTAAATCAAGATATGTTTGGTCAGGTTTTACAGAGTGAAAAACAGGTGTAAGCAGAAGTGGGATATCATTAAAAATATGAGAACTGACACATTGAAGAGGAAGAGGTGGTTCTGTAGGCATGATTATCCCACTTTGATGTCTCTCTCCCTAACTTCTATCTATAAGTCAACTACAGAATTCCTGACTAGTAGAGAAGCTGTTGGGAACAGGTGGAAATAAAGGATTGGTCCACATTGGACTGAATATTGGACAAAGTGAGTGCATTTTCTTTGGTGTGAATGTAGAACTGGACCAGATATCCTTGGTGCAATGATCAGAATCTCACAATTCCTAAAAAGCACTTGACATAAGGAATTCCATGGATCCTAGATAAAGAAGGTACACCAATCTGTGTGTGTGTGTACTTATACATCAACCTCCTCATGATCTCCAGGATCCCAAAATATCTTCAGGATCCTGTTAAACCATGGTTCAAATTCCACCTTAAACTTAGCCTGGGTTAGTGTAAGAGTTTGAAAAAAATATTGTATCGTATGTATATATTGTAAAAACGATGTTAAGTTAACTTTATGCTAAACACCAGGGATCCAAAAGAAAAGTAAAATTTAAAAAGATACAAATATGACCTACAGAAACCACAGGGAAATTATATACATCTAGAGTCACAATTCAATGTCCTGTGGTATGTGTTGCAGTAAATGTTTGCTTAGGTGTTATCAGAACATCAACTCAGAACTTGATTAAGTCAGTAACTTTGCTGAGAAAAAAAAAAAAGAAAAAGAAAATAAAAATCGAGTGGTTTTGAAGGTGATATTTTATTTTATTATTTTATTTTATTTTGCCTAGGTTTAAACACTATGATAAATTCTCAGCTACACAAAGTCTTTCTAATAGAATAGCATTTAAAATCTGTCACCATATATCACCCAAGATTTTATGTATTTTTCTTTTTATTTGATCTTGATAGCAAATTTCTGAGGGAAACGTCATATCCTGCAATCTTTACTATCACCTCCAAAAATGAAACAGATCAATATATCAATTATAATTCACTAAGTTATTTATAAACCAGCCCTGAATAAAGGATCCAGTAAAGTTAGCTTTGGTAGTATTAGAGTAATTGTGGGCAAAAATAAAAAGGAAATTTCTATGACTGTCTGGAAAGCCAGACTTTTATTTAACTTTATGTTAATGGGTGAGACAGATCACATTTACTCTTTTAAGTAAATTAAAGTCTCATGTCTTGATTTGTACAAACTAACAGAAAAAAAAGATGGGATTATTTTGATGGCTTTTGTTTTTTTCCTGCCTAGAAGGAATGAATCATTGAAAGTGTGAGATCAAAAAGAAATATTGCAAATAGAATTTGTAAAGAATAGAAATAATAGGGCCATTGTTTCCATAAACTAGTAGAAAACACTCTTTTTGAATGTTGTGAAGTTCTCAGTAGTTTTAAAAATAAAGTGAAAACTAAATCACATTGACTGCATAGCCTGCAGTGGAAACACACTGAGCCTTAAATATTAACATTCTTGTCCTATTAATGTTACAATGAAGACCAACTTCAACTAATCTGTCTTCACACAGTTCAATTTTACAGTATAATTCCAGACAAATGGGCTAAAATAAACTAAATATCTGTACACCAGCTTCTTCTCAGCAATGATTTATTTCTCTAATAAAAAGTAACCAGTATTCTCTATTTTGAACAAATATGATATAAATAACAGAAGGTACAAAAAATGAAAAAAAGGAAAAAGGCCAACATATTGTGTATAGGAAATGGTTTTGGTATCATAGGTCTAAGAATCTGAGGGACTGAAGAGTTCATTTCAATCTACACTTGGGTAAATTGGCCCAAGAACCCTGGGGGTAAAACAAAAACTTATTACTGCTAGAAAATGGAATTGGCTTCACTATTTCATTTTAGTGATAATTTGTTAGACATGATAAAGTATATACCATAAACGATTGTGTTATCCTGATTATCAAGACTGTAGTTCTGGTTGTACTTTAAAATTGTAAAACAACAGAATTGTATGTTCTTTCTATTCAATAATATTTCTATTATAAAAATCATATTAAATTTGGATTATATTGTTTTTCATTCTCATGCATTTTCATTGTCACATAAATATGAGCAAAATAGGAGTAGGATGTTTGTCAGTTTATTTCAGTACCAGTATTCATATTCTAATTAATATTTTTCTCTCTCTACCACTTCGTATAACATATGCAAAACATGTTCATACAAATAACCTAATATAGGTGTATTAGTTTTCTATTGTTGCCATAACAAACAGGCTCAAACTTGCCTAAAACAATGTGTATTTATTACCTCATATTTCTGACACAGTATTAGCAGCTAATATCTAGAATGCAGGGCCGCATTCCTTCTGGAACCCTCTATTTAGATTCTTATTTCCTTGATGGCTGTCAAGTGAGAGTCCTTCTCAGCTTCTAGAAGCCACCAACATTGCTCAACTTGTGACATCCATCTTCATCTTCAAATACACAATGGTGAGTTGAATCCTTCTCTCACTTCAAATATCTCCTGTCTCTTCTTCCATCTTTGTATTTCTTTTATGACTCTTCTCCATCCCTCTTCCACTTTTATGAGCTCATGAGATTACTTATATTAAACCCATGCAAGAAATCCAGGATAATCGCCTGCCTTAATTCTATTTGCAAAGTTAATTGTGTCATTTCAAGTAACATATTCGCGGATTCCGGGGATTAGGGTGTGGACATAGGAGAGAGGGGCATTATTTTGCATACCACAACAACTTTCTTGATGTTTTTAAATCTTTTTGAGAACCTACTTTAGTTTAAAGAAATGAAAGTTTTTCTTTAAATCACGCTCTTTTAACAAGCAATTTGGGCAAATTACTTACTTTTCCAGAGGCTCAATTTGTATACTGATACAGGTATATAGTCTAACTCATAATGTAGGTTTGGATATGTTAAGTACTTGCAAAGTCCTAAACACAAAATGGCAGCACAGAAGGAAAAAATCATTTTCTCCATCCCACTTAGTCTCAATCTCTTTTTTTCTCATTTCTTAATGTGTTTTGTCCCCAGGGGGGGAAAAAAAAAAAAGAATTTTCCTCTTTTTTTTTTTATTCTAGCAAATTTTTCTGTCTAAATTCATTAATTCACAAAGCTGGCTGACCTTTACTAAATGGCACGCAATTAGGTGCGATTTGATATCAAGCTGAACACATAATTCAACCTCCATCTTCCACACCTATCTATCTCTTGCATTTGATGCTTAGTGAATGACATTCATCCCATAACCAAAGCTATCCTTGACATTTTCCCCTCCATCACCAGCATTAACCAGTTGTTGAATTTCAATAGATGCTACCAAATAAGCTCTTTTTAATCTGTGCATTTTTAGGATTGTTGTCTTCTATTGGACCTTATCCTAATTATTACTGCTTACTAAAACAAATAAATTCAAATGATGGTTTTTAGTACTTGAATTGTTTGACTTCTCAGGATTACTCAAAACTTTTGGCCATTCTGTCCTCCAAACACTCACTCTTGGCCTCTATGTACCAAGATATCCTGCTTCTTCATCTATCTTGCTATAATCTTGTGGTGGTTATTTTATATGTCAACTTGGCTACATTATGATGCCAAGATTTTGGTAAAACATCAGTCTAGATGTGTTGTAAAGGCTTTTTTTTTTTTTTTTAATGTAATTAACATTGACAACCAGTTGACTTTGAGTAAAGCATATTACTCTCCCCAGTATGAGTGAGCATCCTCCAAAACAAGGAAAGTTTCCCAAAGAAAAAGCAATTCTGTTTTCAGTCTTCAAACTAAGAGTGCAACATCCACTCTGACCTGAATCTCCAACCTGTTGGCCATAATGCAGATTTTAAACATGCTAACTTGCAAAGTTTGCTTGCATCATTTTTTAATTAGTCACTTTATTTTATTTTAGTTTAGTTTTATATCAGACTTTTGAATATATTTGCTTGGGTATAGTTTTTTAAATCTATCTATCTATCTATCTACCTATCTATGTCTATCAACCTATCCAAAAGAACCTAAATACAGAAATATATATTGTTATAAATAAGATACATAATTTCTCCAAGTAGGAAAAGATACAAAGCTGACTATACCTTCTAGAAACAAATAAATATAGTCTTGAAAGTTAAAAATAATTTTTTTTCTCATTTCTCTATCTCATTTCAATCACCAGTTCCCCTTCCTGTTGATTTGAACACCCAAAATATCTAAAAATTCTTTACTTCTTCCATCACTTTTGACATAGTCATTGTTTATCCTAGTCCAAGCTTTTAACAACTTGTTCTACATTCATTCATTTTCTCCTTTAATTTATCTTTCCTTTTATAGTGTCTCTTTGACTTCAGAGAAAATTCTAAATTCTTCCCAGCCTATTTCTCCCAGCTTGTTCCTCACTGTTTCTCCTGTCCCATTCTACTAATTCAGTCATTGTTCTTTGTCCTCTTCTTTGCTTATGCTTTACCCTTTGCTTGCGACAGTCTTTTTCCCCCACTCCACTTACTTCACTTCTACTGAAATTTGTATTTCATTGTACAATTATTTTATATGTTTACATCAATCTTTAGATTATTCTGTCATGCTTATTGTATTAATTTTAGCATTCATCAAACTTCACCTTACTAATTCAGTATTTCTCTGCACTTCTAGACTACAAACCTGACAAGGCCAAGCCTGAGTTTACCTTATTGTCACCTGTATTCCTGTGGCTAGCACAGATAGCTACATATGTTTGGTGCTCGGTGCATATTTGTTCAAGAATGAGATAACACATGCATGAGTGTGCTTCTCTTTATTTCTACTATGTTGATTCTTTTCAATTCTGTCTTTGCTCTGTTATTAGAATCACTGTCCTTGACTATAAAATTTAACTTACCAACTCCTTTATTATTCTATCATTCTATGACTCTCCATCAATTTATTTTTTAACATTTATGTATTTATTTATTTGGAAGAGAGAGAGAGAGCAAGAGAGAGCATGAGCAAGAAGAGGGGCAGATAGAGAGGGAGAAGCAGGCTCTCCATGGAGCAGGGGGCCTGATGTGTTTGATCCTAGGACCCCATATCATGACCCGAGCTAAAGGCAGACACTTAACTGACTAAACCACCCATGTGCCCCTCTCCATTAATTTGAGAATAAAGTTTGCATAGCTTACTATGGCACATTTGGTCTTCATGGTTTAACTTAGGAAAAGAAATACATATTTAAATAATAAGGAGCCCTACAGCTTCATTTAAAAAAATAAGTTTAAGATTTATTTATTTATTTTAGAGGGAGAGAGAGAGAGAGAGAGAGAAAGAGCAGAGGGGCAGAGGAGAGGGAGAAGAAGAAAGACAGGGCTGAGCAAGGAGCCCGAACTAGGACTTATAAAATAAGACATCCTTCCTAGTTTATAAAACTTGCATTCTAGTATCATGCATAAATATCTTACCTGGACAGTATTTTTTAATAAGATACAATTTTCCCAGTTCTGTATGGGTAACCCAGTACATCTTCAAAACTCAGCTTAAACATCATCTCTCATGGGTATCTTACACATCTGTTCTTTCAATCTGATGCAGAGCATTATTACAATACATAATATGCAGAATTGTAATTACTGAATTACCTTTCCATCCAAGACCATGATCCTTCTGTGTGAAGATTTTGTCATCATCACCATCATATCTATAAGCTCCATGCGTGCCTCAGATGAAGTTTTTTCTTGAAATTATAGACAACACTAAATGATCTTTAAGTTCTACATTTATTCCTGATCATGGTCATGGGGGAAAGAGAGTGGTACTGATAGCTTGGGTAACGAGCTACTAAGGGAAATGTTAAAAGTGTGTGTGTGTGTGTGTGTGTGTGTGTGTGTGTGTGTGTGTTTGAGGGATAATAGTAATAGAACTGTCATTAATAAGACTGAAGCATGTTTTTTTAATAGACCTAATTTTTTTTAATAGACCTAATTTGAACAGACCTTAATTTGAGACTATAAAGAAGAAGGATTTTCCTTTTACCCCTCAGCTCTCTGGCTGGATGTTGTGATCAAAGAATTTTTTTGTTTTTTCTTTCCCCTATGGATGTTTATGTTAGTACTTTTATCATAGACTATTAGTTCTTATTATAGACTTGTAGACATAATAGTTGTGATTTCTTATCGTGTTTGAAGGCTGAATGAAAGACTAACTCCCTAGACATTTCCTAATGAGCAGGGAGATATATACATAAAATTCTCCTTTAGCTGACTCAGTTTTGTAAGTTCACATCTTCATTTTATGGTCTCATCTAGCAGATTAAGGTATAAATCAGCATAACAGAGTAAGCAGAAGGGGATGGGTAATTTCAGGAGGATTTCACTTTTATCTTCCCCAAGGGTAGAATTAATCCATTCATCACCAGCTAAATTTTCTATGTCTACTATCAAAATATGGTTCAACTGGTCAACCCAAATAATGAGATACATATTTCAGAATATGGCAAAATTTTGTGGAGTTTAAGTATAAGAACCAACTCACTTTAGCTCAGCAATATCCATGGTTGAGGTCATTTTTTTTCTACCTGTTTTGTGTAAAATAAACAAATATAAATGGTCAACTAGTTTCCCACCACCAAGTGAAAGTAAACTAAAGTCATTAGTGCTTTGCCCTAGTGATTATCCATTTCAAAATAAAAACATAGTTGAGTAACAAAGTTGACATGTTGATACTAAGAACATATCTACATCACAAAAGTCAAACTGACTGGGTCCAAATCCTGGCTCCACCCCGTATAGACTGTGTGATTTTGCATACATCACTGAGTCTCCTTGGGCTTAGTTTTTTCACCTATAAAATTATGAGATTGATGAAAACTCTATAATAGAATAAAGTGAGGATTAAATGAAATAATTGATGTGAAGTTTACAGCACAGTGCTAGTAACAGAACAATGCACAATAAATATAGAACTTTATGGTGTAAGCTATGAATATTAAAACCAAATTGAACTTGTCCATTGGGCCTAATCTAATATATACTGGCGAAGTGACATCTTCTTTAAAATGTCCGTCATTTCCAGGACCCAATAATTTTTGATATTAAATGTCTGTATGACATCCTTTAGAAGAAAAAAAACAAATCTCATTGATGGTGATATAACCTATTTATATATACTTATACATCCTGGTCTATCAAAAGCAATCTAGATTAATGTCTGTTTCCATGGTAGAATAATTAATTGCATCTTTTTATATTCTAAATATGATTTTATTTGGGTGACAAATTATATGGTCACACTAATTGTAAAAGACATAGAATCATATTAACATTCTCTAAGCTCTCAATTAATTTTCCTTTTGCTCTAGCATCTTTTCCACAGATAGGTTTAAACAAACTGTAAGAAATATCTGTTTACTAATGAACAATTCAATTGGTCGTGTGACTATTTAGGTGGGATTTCCTACAAATTATGACCTATTACATTATTATTTGTAGTCTAATTTCCATAAGGAGATTCCAATTAGGTATTCAGAGTCAACATATTTCCAACTCATGAGCCCACAACCCACAACAAAAATTTCATTAATGCCATCCCACTAATAGGGGAAGTATTTTTGTTTGTTTGCTTTAATGATAGTGACCTGGATAAAGGGAGTCATTTCAGAATTGCATTTCTATGGTAATGAGGCTAACATATTAGTGTCAAAAGCCCTGTATCTAGGATTTTAAGTTCATGGATTATGCTGCTATTGTTATTAATGAAATCTTCATGTTTTCTGAAGAAAATCAAATGATTGTATTACGTATTTTTGTACATAAACACACATGGTTCATATTTTAAACTGGAGAGTTAGAAGACTATAATCTATTTTGGGAGGCATTTCTCCATGGTTCTCATGCATTTCTGCATATCATACAACCAAAGACACTGATTGACTTTTTCTAAACTACCTTTTCTTGGATGTTTGTATAATGAATAGCTTTATAAGACAGAGATAGTGTTTTGCTCTAGAGTGGAGAACAAATATGTTAAAGTTTAATAAAGACAATGTCTACCCTCTGGCAAAGTTTAGAAAGATTTGACAGCATTTCATTAAAAGTTTGGTGTGTCTTAACTTCAGGGTTTCTTGGCTGTGATGCAAATAATATTTGAAGCATCCATCTACACCAACCTGTGTAGCTTCCATGGGATTTGTGGTGCTTGGAGAACAACATGAATATGAAGCTCAGTTTGCCTCCTCTAATATAGTAATACAGTCCTTTGTCTCCGACCAGGAGTCTTGAATTTTGGAAACAGCAGCAATTGATTAGCTTAAAAATCAGTAAATTTCTCTCCATTGAATCATTATAAGAAACATATTGATATTAGGTATGTGATATTTAAATTTTTATGACAGGTGCATTTATATATTCCTAGGGATACACACAATACAAACATATGTTGTGTGTATTTACAATACATTCTTTCAAGTAAGTTATATTATTTAAAAATGAGTTCTACTCCACAACTATAGAAAATGGGAATTATGATCTTGTACAAATATAATAAGAAAAAATAATTTTGATTAGTTAATAGTGTTTTTTTTTTTCTTTAAGGTCTAACACAGATACAATTTACTAACAGCATTCTGAATAATTTCCTGTAATAAGCTTAAAAAAGAAAATCCAAATATCCTTTCCATGAATTTATCACCACTGTTATTAATAGAGAAATTTCATGAAGCTATTTTAAAGAAAATCAGAAAAGTCTATAAACTAAATAATATATATTTGTTAGAAACATTTAAAAAAGAAACATGAAAGTTAAATCTTTAATTTCCACAAGGATATTTAATTGTCCTTATTAAATTTTCCCTTACATTATATACTCTGACAATTGTACTACAAACAGTTGTCATTTCTTTACAAATGCCTGAACCATTAGTCTGTACCAATTATTGAGCTAATATATACCCTAGTATGCTTTTAACTCTGAAATGTTACTTCAAATTTTGGCAGACATACCTCTCTAGTATGTTAATATAAAATTATAATTCCAAAAATTGGGTTTAACCTTTACATTAGATTTAATGAATAAAAGAAAGAAGGAAAAGAAAGAAGGAAAAAAGAAAGAAAGAAAGTTGTTGAAACAAGTTCTTTTGCAAACTCAAAGTACTGGGTTAGCTTTTAATCTTTGTTTAGAACCAGAAAACATTGGAAAAAGCTTGAGAAACTAGAAATTATTTATATAACACCATAAAAGTAAAATTACCCTAACATGTTCTGAATCTCCTCATCAAAATTAAATTGACTATTACTGATTAAATTGTATAAAGTTCTCCTGCTTATTCAGGGTTTTCAATAATAGTTTATTCTAAGAACTATCTGATAATTCCTTCCAACAACTCTGGGTTCTACTTCCTTTCCTAGCAATGTAACAGCCCTCAACCAACAGAAAGGATCTAAAAGGATCCTCTGTAACTTCTGGAGCTGAGTCCTAAGAGATTTGCATTCTCTGATCTCAACTTTCTTGGAATGCTCCATTTTAAAAACTCTACCATGCTATGAGGAAGCCCAAATAGCAAATAGAGAAGTCTTAAAAGCCCATGGAAAGTGAGGAGTTTAGGTCTACAAGCCTTCTCAATTGAGAGTCACCAGGCCTTTCAGCTGGAAGATCCAGTTGAGGTAAAAAAAAAAAAAAAGCAAGATTAAGAAAATATATAGCGGTACAAGCCTTTCTCAAGAAACAAGAAAGGTCTCAGGTACACAACCTAACCCTACACCTAAAGGAGCTGGAGAAAGAACAAGAAAGAAACCCTAAACCCAGCAGGAGAAGAGAAATCATAAAGATCAGAGCACAATTCAATGAAATAGAAACCAAAAAAACAATAGAACAAATCAACAAAACTAGGAGATGGTTCTTTGAAAGAATTAATAAGATTGATAAACCCCTGGCCAGACTTATCAAAAAGAAAAGAGAAAGGACCCAAATAAATAAAATCATGAATGAAAGAGGAGAGATCACAACGAACACCAAAGAAATACAGACAATTATAAGAACATACTATGAGCAACTCTATGCCAACAAATTTGACAATCTGGAAGAAATGGATGCATTCCTAGAGACATATAAACTACCACAACTGAACCAGGAAGAAATAGAAAGCCTGAACAGACCCATAACCAGTAAGGAGATTGAAACAGTCATCAAAAATCTCCAAACAAACAAAAGCCCAGGGCCAGACAGCTTCCCGGGGGAATTCTACCAAACATTTAAAGAAGAACTAATTCCTATTCTCCTGAAACTGTTCCAAAAAATAGAAATGGAAGGAAAACTTCCAAACTCATTTTATGAAGCCAGCATCACCTTGATCCCAAAACCAGACAAGGATCCCATCAAAAAAGAGAACTACAGACCAATATCCTTGATGAACACAGATACAAAAATTCTCACCAAAATACTAGCCAATAGGATTCAACAGTACATTAAAAGTATTATTCACCACGACCAAGTGGGCTTTATTCCAGGGCTGCAAGGTTGGTTCAACATCCACAAATCAATCAATGTGATACAACACATTAATAAAAGAAAGATCAAGAACCATATGATACTCTCAATAGATGCTGAGAAAGCATTTGACAAAGTACAGCATCCCTTCCTGATCAAAACTCTTCAGAGTGTAGGGATAGAGGGCACATACCTCAATATTATCAAAGCCATCTATGAAAAACCCACCGCAAATATCATTCTCAATGGAGAAAAACTGAAAGCTTCTCCGCTAAGGTCAGGAACACGGCAGGGATGTCCGTTATCACCACTGCTATTCAACATAGTACTAGTAGTCCTAGCCTCAGCAGTCAGACAACAAAAGGAAATTAAAGGCATCCAAATCTGCAAAGAAGAAGTCAAACTATCACTCTTGGCAGATGATATGATACTATATGTGGAAAACCCAAAAGACTCCACTCCAAAACTGCTAGAACTTATACAGGAATTCAGTAAAGTGTCAGGATATAAAATCAATGCACAGAAATCAGTTGCATTTCTCTACACCAACAACAAGACAGAAGAAAGAGAAATTAAGGAGTCAATCCCATTTACAATTGCACCCAAAACTATAAGATACCTAGGAATAAACCTAGGTAGGAATAAACCTAACCAAAGAGACTAAGAATCTATACACAGAAAACTATAAAGTACTCATGAAAGAAATTGAGGAAGACACAAAGAAATGGAAAAATGTTCCATGCTCCTGGATTGGAAGAATAAATATTGTGAAAATGTCTATGCTACCTAAAGCAATCTACACATTTAATGCAATTCCTATCAAAGTACCATCCATTTTTTTCAAAGAAATGGAACAAATAATCCTAAAATTTATATGGAACCAGAAAAGACCTCGAATAGACAAAGGAATATTGAAAAAGAAAGCCAAAGTTGGTGGCATCACAATTCCGGACTTCAAGCTCTATTACAAAGCTGTCATCATCAAGACAGCATGGTACTGGCACAAAAACAGACACATAGATCAATGGAACAGAATAGAGAGCCCAGAAATAGACCCTCAACTCTATGGTCAACTAATCTTCGACAAAGTAGGAAAGAATGTCCAATGGAAAAAAGACAGCCTCTTCAACAAATGGTGTTGGGAAAATTGGACAGCCACATGCAGAAAAATGAAATTGGATCATTTCCTTACACCACACACGAAAATAGACTCAAAATGGATGAAGGATCTCAATGTGAGAAAGGAATCGATCAAAATCCTTGAGGAGAACACAGACAGCAACCTCTTCAACCTCAGCTGCAACAACATCTTCCTAGGAACATCGCCAAAGGCAAGGGAAGCAAGGGCAAAAATTAACTATTGGGATTTCATCAAGATCAAAAGCTTTTGCACAGCAAAGGAAACAGTTAACAAAACTAAAAGACAACTGACAGAATGGGAGAAGATATTTGCAAATGACATATCAGATAAAAGGCTAGTGTCCAAAATCTATAAAGAACTTAGCAAACTCAATACCCAAAGAACAAATAATCCAATCAAGAAATGGGCAGAGGACATGAACAGACATTTCTGCAAAGAAGACATCCAGATGGCCAACAGACACATGAAAAAGTGCTCCATATCACTTGGCATCAGGGAAATACAAATCAAAACCACAATGAGATACCACCTCACACCAGTCAGAATGGCTAAAATGAACAAGTCAGGAAATGACAGATGCTGGCGAGGATGCGGAGAAAGGGGAACCCTCCTACACTGTTGGTGGGAATGCAAGCTGGTGCAACCCCTCTGGAAAACAGCATGGAGGTTCCTCAAAATGTTGAAAATAGAACTACCCTATGACCCAGCAATTGCACTGCTGGGTATTTACCCTAAAGATACAAACGTAGTGATCCGAAGGGACACATGCACCCGAATGTTTATAGCAGCAATGTCTACAATAGCCAAACTGTGGAAAGAACCTAGATGTCCATCAACAGACGAATGGATAAAGAAGAGGTGGTATATATACACAATGGAATACTATGCAGCCATCAAAAGAAATGAAATCTTGCCATTTGCGAGGACGTGGATGGAACTAGAGGGTATCATGCTTAGCGAAATAAGTCAATCGGAGAAAGACAACTATCATATGATCTCCCTGATATGAGGGAGAGGAGATGCAACATGGAGGGTTAAGGGGGTAGGAGAAGAGTAAATGAAACAAGATGGGATTGGGAGGGAGACAAACCATAAGTGACTCGTAATCTCACAAAACAAACTGAGGGTTGATGGGGGGAGGGGGGTTGGGGGGGTGGGGTTATGGACATTGGGGAGGGTATGTGCTCTGGTGAGTGCTGTGAAGTGTGTAAACTGCGCGATTCACAGACCTGTACCCCTGGGGATAAAAATATATGTTTATAAAAAATAAAATTAAAAAAAAAAAAACAAGATTAAGAACTGATTGCTGGTCACGTGATTCAGACCATTTAGGACTTTCCAGACCCACTGTAGTCACTCCAGCCAAAACCATGTGAAGCAGTGAGGAGCCATCCCTGTCAGGCCCTGTCTGAACTATAAAATAATGACAAATGCTTGTAGTCACTTAGGGTCAGTGGTTACCAAATGTTTATGAACAGGTATATACATAAGCCACTTTTGACCTTTGTTGCATATTTCCTTTTTTTTTCCTTTTATAATCCTTTAAAAAATGTAAAGCTTCTCTTCACTTAGAGGTGAAGAACCTGTAAACAGAGTATGACCCATGGGTCATAGTTTGCCATCCCCTGGTAAGCCACTAAATTTTAGGGTCATTTGTTATGCAGCAATACACAACCCAGACAGACTATACCATGAAATCTTTTAAATATTTATGTTCTAAATGATGCATTTGTTACAATGTTTCTTGTAGAAAATTGTTTGTATTCACCTGAAAATCTAAATTGAGTTTCATAGCAGGTTCAATATTCTCACCCACTTCAATTAAATCACTCCCACTTTTTCCTCATTTCACCCAATAAAAATACTAAAACAATGTAAATACTTTCACAAGTTAAAGATGCTTTATCCTTTCAACAAAAAATTATTGAAATTATTAAATAAGAAAAATAAACATTATATAAATAAGAAAAATAACTTGTTATTCTAATAGATTTATTTTAACCCTAATGCTGCATTTCATATAATACAGCATTTTCTCTTTTGATTTCAATCATTTAGATATGAATATTTTTAAACTATTATCAGTAGATGACACTACATTTGCTTGTCCTCTTTTGTTTGCTATCTCTGTTAATGACATCACCATCCCTGATTTTTCTTGATCTAGAAACATAAGGGTTATTTATCCTCAACACTTCCCTCTTACTTCATACAGTCAAGTGATTTTCTTTTAGTTAGATATGGTTTATAATTCTTTATCGTCCCAGCTGCCATGGACTTTCATTTAATCCTTCATTATCTGTGAGCTGAATTTTTGATATATATTATGTCTGACCACCAATGTAGATGTAACACAGAAATTCATGGGAACTTGCCTTAAAATTCTTAACATTAACTAATGGAAATTCCAGTTCTCATTTATTAGACATGTTTAACACCAACTATGCATTGATTAGACTCAGTATCCCTTGCATGCAGAAAACTCTTCTTCCCTTTCCTTTTTAAAAAAAAATATTTATTTATTTATTATCTGAGAGAGAGGAAAAAGAGGGAGAGAGATTGAGAGAATGAGTGGGAGGAGAGGCAGGAGGAGAAGAAGTCTCCCTGTGCAGCAGGGAGCCCAGTGTGGGACTTGATCCCAGGACGCTGGGAACATGACCTGAACCAAAGGCAGATGCTTAACTGACTGAGCCCCAAGGCACGCTTTTCTTCCTTTTTCTTTTCCTTTTTCCTCGTTATAATTTGAGAGTCTGTTTATCAGCTCTTCACTTTTACTCACCATCTCTCTCATATCATCCAGGAAGCCTTAGGTATTAGGCAATGACAACCATTTTTTTTCTTTACTTAACTTTTTCTAGATAAAATTATAAATACCTACTACTTTTTATTTTCTCCCAATCTGTAAATCCATTACCTTTAAAATAACTCTGATGCTAATTAATCGCCTTTTTAGTGTACAGATGTTATCCAGCCACCACAAATCCCTGTTGCCTAAGGTATAAAATCTTACTCTATAGCTCAAACTGTATGCTTTTTTATTGAAATGCCCCCAATGTAGCTTAACGATTAAACCTATTATTAGTCTTTTCTGATTGATTCCTAAACATCAACCATAATTACTTCTTTAATATACCTCAACTAAGACATTTTCTTTCAATCTAGTAGCTTTTGCACAAACTGATTCATTTCTCTATACTACTCCCCACACCCCTTTGTCCACTTACCCAATCCTGACAATTCCATCTAAATTTCACCTCCTTTTATAAACCGTAAGGACACATATGACTGGAATTAGTTGTTCTGTTAGCTTTGTTTCCACAATATTCTTTGCATTTCTTATATAAACTCTATATTCTGATTAGATTTTTATTTCCTCAGGGAAAATGGCAGTGCACTATTTACAGATCTTTGCACTGATATTATTCACAGGTTCTTTTTCTTAGTGGAAGAACCAATATAGGTTTTTTTCCCCTTAAATATTGACTTGCTTTGGTCAAATTGTTAAAAAAGAACACTGCATTCTTACTGATGTCCTATAAAAGTGGAGATAATAAATAAAATAAACCCCTTCCTACATTAAAGTCAAAAGTGAAATAAAATATATGGTGAAATAATCATGGATTCTTTCCTCCTAAAGACTCTGTGTTTATACTAATGAATGTGATATTTTCCTCAAACTTGATCAAATTTTACCTGACATCACTGGCTACCTCTGTTGTACCTGTTATTATAAGGTAATTTTAAGAAATTACAAAATCACTGCAAATCAAAAATCTCTATGCTGTTGTAGGGAGAATCCTAAAATGTTCCCTGGATTTCTTTCCCCTGATGATACACCATATAATCCTCTCCTCTTCAGTGTGGGTGGGAACTGTGACCCGCTTCTAACAATAGAATATGGCAAAGTGTTTGGGTTTCATGCCTATGATTAAGTCTTAACAGTACATAAAACTCTCTGTTAGCAGAATAGAGACAGGAGTCTCCTGTTGACCTGGAAGAAGTAATCCAGCATGTTGTGAATTGTCTATGAAGAGGACCACATAGCAAGGAACGACAGTTGACCTTTAATTTATTTATTTATTATTTATTTATTTATTTATTAAAAAGCATGTACATGCAAGGAGGGTGGGGGGAGGGGCAGAGAGAGAGGGAGAGAGAGAATCTAAAACAGGTTCCAGGCTCAATAAGGAGCTTGAGGCAGCGTTGACCCCATGACCCTGAGATCATGACCTGTGTTGTAAATCAAGTTGGACACTTAACCAGCTAAGCCACCCAGGTAACCCCACTTTTGACCGTTAGATGTGGAGGGCCACAGACTATAGTCACAAGGGAATGAATTTTGCCAACAACCTGAGTGGAACTGGAAACAGATTGTTTTCCAGTTGAGCCTGCAGATGAGAAGGCAGCTCAGTTGGCCACTTTATGACAACCATGTGTGACCCTAAGCAAAAGATCAGCTAAGCTGTTCCTGGATTCCTTACCCACACATAGTGTGAGATGATACATGTATATTGTTTTAGGGCACTGCAGTTATAGCAAATTTTTATGCAGCTTTAGAAAACTAAGAGCAGTAATAGGATTCTAATACATATATTCCTGGATGCTAACATCAGGTGAAATGTCCTCCGTTAGATTTCACCTAAACTAGATTTTTTTTAATGCTGTAGTTTAAGAACTTCAGGATACATAGAATCTCAGAGACTATTCAAGGATTACTTAAATGACCTTACATTCCCACTCAAAATATTATTTAAATAAATTCATATTTTACTACCTTCCTTTCAGTTTCCTGCTTATAAGATTTCTCTGCTTTTCTGTGGTCTTATGCTTTTGACTCTACATTGCTGAAGCTTATTTACTCTAAAGCTAAGTGATCTTAGCCATAGATTCACATAAGCATGTTCTTTATACAATACGCAAGAGTAAAGATTTTAGTCCCAATTGTTTAAGAATGGTGTCTCCTGTAGCTTTGGCCACTAGACTGAACAGTCCCCTCTTGTGGGTGATTTTGAAATGGCCATAGTTATTTTGGGGATCAGCTATGGGGAGATGATTTGGGGCACAGTTACTCTTTAGCTTGATATATTTATAGTCAGAGTAGCTTCCATATATATTAAAGTTCTTTTCAAAGTTCCTTGTGTTGAAATGTCTTCCAGAAACATTTTTATGGCCTGGACTTCTGACTCAGAGAGAGTGGTGAATCCAAAGGTTTGTACAATAGGTTTAAATCCAAAGGTTTATACCACTCATTCTCTTAATCCTATCAGAGAAGAAACTGCTTTCACAATACCTAAATGTGTTGGCACTTGCTACCTTGTACTTTTTAATATATTTTTATTTCAAGTTCATGTAGCTGCCAATTTGGATTTTTTAAAAGTGTAATGAGATTATCTGCCCACTGTAAAGCTGTTCAGGGTTTGAAATATGGGAGTAAAACCACTTTAAGCATTCTAAAACATATTTTCAAAATCTGAGAGGTGAAACCCACACAAATGAAATGCTAAAGTTTACTCCAAACGTTGCTATGGTTCAAATACACCTTTCAACTGCAATTCCAAAAGACATCTTGTAATCTTTAATAAAATACATAAGAAATAATAGATGAATGATTTGGACACTTTATAAAAGGTATCTTTTTGTTGGCTTAATATTTGTTATTGAAGAACAGAAAAATTTAGGTTAAAAATAAGTGGAATATGAAATGATAAATATAAGCAGAAAATAGGAAATATTTTGGTATTAAGATGTAAATTATAAAAGAAATAAGTAATATTAAATACAGTAATTCATTAAGAAGAGATAAATTTCAAAACCAATTAATGAATAAGGTCTGGATTTTGAGAATCCATTTATCTAAAATGATTAATCATAAAAACATATAACAAAATTTTAAATGCATTGTTCACTTGGCATAGGATACCAACACCAATGGCAGTAACATAAAACTTATAAAATGTTATCCCCATAAAGATATTAAAGACAAAGTAGTTAATGAATGAATACTTAAAATTATTCACTGAGGAATAAATTTTAAAATACCCTGAAATCTTACAGTTCATAAATCAAAAATGTTTGATAGTTTTCCCCAAGTTTAACAACTCTAAAAAATTATATGACATAAGAATTATTTGAGACCCAAAGCTACTTTTCTAAGGAATCAATAATATTAACAATAAAAAATATCAAATATACTAAAGGAAAGACTTTTCTCTTTCCTTTAAAAAAATAAAATATTTTCATATTAGGAGGTAATCACAGTGTGTGGCTAACAATATTATAGAAAAAGTAGTATAGAGGCATGTCCTGACAGTTAATAAAAATATGCTATTTTTTCTAACTTTTGAATGTATGAGCCTCTTAAAATTTTAATGTGTTGTGATTTTTTTCTCATATAAAATATATAGTCACTTTCATAATACTTGTGTAGATCTTTCTTAAAATAGTCTTCTTATATACCCTTGAATCGATACCAACTTTGGTGTAGAAAGTGAAACCGAATGTTTTCCTAATAACCACACGTTTTTTTCTGGTAGGAGGCATTGAATGTTTTTACGTTCAGACTTTGAGCAAATACAGTTAGCAGTAAGGACATCCAGTCAGGAATTCATTCCCTCCTTCCAAGGCAGGCCAACTGTTTTCCCGCAACCACATTACACAAACACAGGGACAATTTTTGAATAGAGAGCTCCGAAGGGAACTTCACAAGTTTTTAATGTTCCATCTGTTGCAAGAATGTGAAAGAGAATGGATGACAGGTTGAGACAATGATTTACTTGAGCATAATACTTCACAGTCATTATTGGGGTTATTTTTCATTCTCTTTCTCTCTCTCTTGTCTCTTTCTTCTCTTCTTTCTAAAAGAGGAGAGTAAGTAAACTTCTGGTGAATGCTAGGGAAGCTTCATGTCTCTGAGGTGAATTTTGCAAAAATTCTCTTGAATCATTGATACCCTTAATTTAGTGCTAAGGGATATGCTAGAGAATTCTGTAAAACATGCCATCAGAAAAGTCATCCCAATTTTTGCAGCAGCTATGGATGCATGAATTCTTGAAGAAATAGAGAAGGCAACAGTTTTTTTAGTGTTAACTAATCTCATGATATTCACTAGTTTTAACCAGATTTAGATTTAGAAGGAAACATTTACAATGATTTTTTAGGCATTTTCATTAGTATATAGCTTACATGCAATAAAGTCTTCTCCTGCTGGCATGTACAGTTCACTGATTTTAAGTAAATTTATGAAATTATGCAAGTGTGATCATAATTAAGCAATACTTCCCCATCACATACACTCCCCCCAACCCCAACGTCTTTACCTTCATTAGCCATAAGTAGCAACTGGTCTATTATATTTCCTGATAGATTTTCCTATTTTGGATATTTCATATATAGAGAGAATCATGCAATGTCATCTTCTGTGACTATCTTCTTTCGTTTGTCATAATGTTTATCCTCACTGTAGGGTGTATCAGTTCTGTATTTGTTCTATTGCCAAAAAAATATTCTAATGTAGAGATGTATCACAATTTATTGATCAGTTAATGGACATAAGGGCTTTCCAATTTTCAACTATTAAAAATAATGTTAGAAAGTTCCAACAAAAAGTGGATGCAAAAAAAAAAAAAGAAGAAGAAGAATGCTGCTGTGAACATTTATATACATGTGTTTGTGCAGACATATATTTTCTTATCTATTGGGTACATGCTTAGGATTGGAATTGCTGTATTATATGGTGACTCTATTTTTAAACTGCCAGTTTTCCAAAGTAGCTTGCATCAATTTACTTCTCCACCTGCAATATATGTGGGTTCCAATTTTTCTCCATCCATGTCAACTCTTGTTACTTTCTGTGTTAAGATTCTCTAGATTAACAGAACCGAGAGGATACAAAAGGAGATTTATTATGAGAAATTTGCTCACACAATTATAGGAGCTGAAAACCCCTACAATCTGCTCTTTGCAAGCTGGAGACAGAGGATAAACTGTGATACAATTCAGTTTGAGTTTCAAGATCTGGAAACAAGAGGTGCTCATGATGTAAATCCCAGTCCCCGGACAGGGGGAGATAAGATGTCCTAGCTCAACAGTGAGTCAGGAACAAAAAAAAAGAGAGACCAATTCCAACTTCCTCTGCTTTTTGATCTACTCAAGCCCTCAGTGGATTGGATTATACCCACTTATATTGGAGAGGGCAATCTACTTGACTGAAACTATTGATTCAAATACTAATCTCATCCAGATGGAGAGAAGTGAGTTGGGGGAAATTGGAAGGGGAGACAAACCATGAGAGACTGGGCTCTGAGAAACAAACCGAGGGTTTGGGAGGGGATAAGGGTGAGGGGTTGGGTGAGCCTGGTGGTCGGTATTAAGGAGGGTACGATTGCATGGAGCACTGGGTGTGGTGCATAAATGAATGAATGCTGGAACACTGAAAAGAAATAAAAGAAATAAAATGAAAAAAAAAAAAAAAGAAACACTTTTACAGACACAACCAGAATTTAAGTTTAACAGGATAGCTGGGCATCCCTGATCCAGTCAAGTAGACACACAAAAATAACTATAACATTCTCATTTTTATAGCCATTCTTTATTATTCCATAATTTAAGACAACAACAGATAGGTTTAGCATCAAATTTGCCATTGTGCAATAAAGATTTCCAGTTGTCTGTATTTTAACTAGCAGCAAAGGTAAGGGATTCCAATCAAAGAAAGCCCGTTGTTTGGGGCTCAAAAAAAAAGTTCTAGGAAAATATGTCATTTTTGATCATCCGTAAGGGGAAATGCCGTATGCTTACGATAAAATGGAGGGCAGGACAGCATCAAATGTACTGTGCTTGTTTGGGTCACTCTGATTCTGTTTGAATATTATCACTCCTTATGATTAATATTAGTCTAAGGAATAAAGGCAGTTCATATTTAATATTCATCAACACATTTTTAATCAGATCATTGTTTCTTACATTATTCATGTCTACTCAAAGACTCTTGTGGGAAATTCTTCCTGAGTCTTAGTTTAAGAAAGTATAATGCTATAGGGCATATAATTTTATTCTTATCTTATGAATATGGTGAACTATATGAATTATAAAATTTCTGAGATAGTTGCTAGAAAGCCTAGAGCTAAGAAGGAAGATATTCAGCTGCTGACTGTGCTTACATCTATATATCACCTCTTAAACCCCAACTGTCTTAAACCCTTGTTTGCTCATTTTCTCTATCTAGATTTACAGATGTTATTTTATTTCATATGATAATCTTTTCCAAGGCACTTTAAAATATATTTTAGAATATATTGACATGACATAGATAAAAGTGTGATATAAAAAGTATAGATAATAATTAAATAATGAATACAAATGAAATTAAGTCTTGAAATAAACCTAGCTTTAGTCTCACTAGTTTTCTGGCAGTTTAGAAGCTGAGGATATTTTCTCTAACTCCATTTTGCTATGTAAAACAAAGCTTCTGTTTTAGTTAGAAATTCCATGCTATTTCATGTTCTAGCTTTTACCTAAATATTACTTCTATTTCACCCACCAATTTCTAGGACCTTGATTTTTGTCTTTATTGATAATTTATTGTTTGCACATATTAAGATATGTTCACTACAACTCAAGACTCACCTGTCCAACACTAGGACTGATCTTGAATCAATCCTGAGGAATACTTAAAGGATTTTGCCCATAATTTTAATATGTCTTGATTTGTTTATGATTTAAAAAATGTTGCTATATTAGTGCTCACTATTTTCTTCAAGTTTTGCTTGATTTTCTAACTCATTTAGTTTGTGTGAAAATTGAAGGCATCTCCTTAATTCAACCCTTCTTAGTTCCCTGTCCCACACTTACTAGGCCACTCACTCTAAACTAGATTGTTTCCCATACTTTCAGCCAGATATTAGATGGTGTACACAAAGCTTAATCCCAAGAAGTTCCCTACATAGAATATCTTGTTTGTCCTGTCTGGAAATGAGTTGTTGTCTTGTGTTCATTGAGTCCTTAAAGATTTGCCCCCCAAATAGATTAGTGCTATTCATCCCAGCTTTCCCATCTCCATAGAGCCAAGCCACTAGGTTACAATAAACCCAAATAATTATGACACTGTCACCAAATTGTTCTCTTTCTTATGAGGAGAATGAGCAAATATGTAACTTATTCCAAGTGTATAAATTTTTGTTTTATGAAACAGTGTTTTCATGTAAGATGGGCAAAGAACATTCACAAGTTTCAGGAAACCTGATGTTTCATCTCAAAATTCTAGTGAAGGGGCCATCGAGTTCGAGTTACAGAAAACATCCTGATCATCTTTTTGTCATTGTTTTTGTTTTTCCCATTTTTGAGGACAAAAATATGATGAGAAATATTTTTCTGAAAATAAGACTCTTCAAAAAATAAAACTATGACAGTAATGATCTAGTCCAAGTTCTTAGCTTTCCTATAAAACATGCACATTTGTTCATGGCATCCTGGCTTCTGCAGAACCTCTGTATCTATTACATAAGAAATTTGGAAATACTCTCACCAAATGTTTCCACGATTTAGTCACTTTTAAAATTCTGTATCAAACTTACTGATTTTTCAGAGAGAAAATAACATTGCCAGAGGCTTTCTTATTACTGTCAGATCAGATTTGTATGTTTGTACACTAATGACTAAAAATCAAGAGACCCTGTATTTTAGAGACAACAGTGAGTACTAGGAATAAAAATGCTCTTGCCCGTGAAGGCAGATATGCTACAAGTAGTGGATGACAATATTTCAAGACTTAGCAAATACCATGGAGAGGAGATTGATATATACAAAACCTATAATGGGAAGATCCTTTAGATAGTTTATGTATTGAAAATTCCGTGACATTTTTATACTATGGATCATTACAATCATCATATTAGTCTGCTGCTATTATGGAAATCTTTTACGATTAATCATCAGAAACTATGCTAATAAATATAAGAACAGAGAAGGATATTTTATTCAAGGTTGTGAAATATATTATAGCATGTAAATACTGGAATGACCACACACCTGAAAACAATGTCATGTCATCACCATAATTTGTTCTGGGTGTTCCATCATAAACATTGTCCTTTACACTTTGCACAGAATACTCTTAGTAACAAAATTAATACTTGTTGTGATATATTAAATATTAAAAAGTTGAGGACCCAGGAGTGTGCAAAATAAATCCTAAAGCTGAAATAAATAATTTGTTAGTCCAAAGACCAGGTAATATCACAAAAGCAAGCATCAGTGACCTAATTCAACAGAGGTGTATTTCTTCCTCATAGCAAGGACAGTCTGAGTTTGATAACTTTTTTTGTAAGTTTTTTTCTAGTAATTCAGCTGCTTCTACCATATTGTTCCTCCATCTCAAAACATGGACTTTTGGACAGCACAGGACACTGAGAACTTAGATGGTCACATGTTTTCCAAAATAAATCCTCCTAAAAATTATACAGATTACTTTTATTTACAGCCTATTGGTGAGTACTGGGCAAGTGCCCCACTAACTACAAGGGGACTGAGAAATATGGACCCCACAGGTGCACAGAAAACTGAGAGCTGAGGTGCCTGAGTGGCTCAGTGGGTTAAGCCTTTGCCTGCAGCTCAGGTCATGATCTCAGGGTCCTGGGATTAAGCCCCACATCGGGCTCTCTGCTCAGCGGGAACCTGCTTCCCCCTCTCTCTCTGCCTGTCTCTCTGCCTACTTGTGATCTCTGTCTGTCAAATCAATAAATAAAATCTTAAAAAAAAAAACCCTGAGAGCTAGAAATATCAATGATACTCCCAGACAAAAGCCTGAGATGGTTTTCTGAGTGAGGTCTTGTTGATAATATGATTCCAATTCTAAGATATTGTTATTTTTGCTATCATGTTTTTATATTTTACTTTGTGTTATAATAACAGTTTTTCTGGTCAATCCTGCCAGGGATGGAACTATTCCCTGATTGAAATATATATTAATTTCTAGGTTACTAAGTTTAGAGAAATTGATTTATTTATGCAAGAAATCATAAGATAACCTATGATTGGAATAAATACTATCTGGATGTTGGCATCTTCTGTGTAATTTCTACAGAAACCATGCTTTCTCACTGTACTTCCCAACCATTATTACACAGAGATGGGACAGAATTAAGTATATAATAAAAAGGAAGTGATGACCAAGATTCAAAACCAGTCAGAAGCAATAGCTATTTTGCTTTGCAGTATACTTTCCTCTCCTTACCCCACCACCCAAACAAAGGCTGCTAAAATCAGCAATTCTGCAATTTTGTCCAAGAATCAACTACGGACTGTGTTGAGATATATACACTAATTTCCTAGCTGAAGTTCTACTTTCCTGATCACTGGTCATTCGTTCTCTCTGAACATACAATAGAAAGAGATTTAACATTTTTAATCCCATCAAGAAACATAAAACTTTCATTCTTCTTAAATTGAAACCTTTCATAGTGTTCCATAACAGGAATCTGCAGGATTACTTAAATTGAATGAGGTTCTTCAGGAGAAAAGTCATGTTATATAATTTTTTTTTTTAGTTTTTATTTCTCTTATTTTTTCATGACTATAATATCAGGGTTAAATGTATTTAATTAATCCAAGCACACAATTCTTTTTTTCTATTTAATTATGGTGTGAAGCATTTTAGGTTTAATAGTGTTTTAGGATTTAATTTTAGGATTAAGAACTTTACTTTTCAGGGGCACCTGGGTGGCTCAGTGGGTTAAAGCCTCTGTCTTCGGCTTGGGTCATGATCCCAGGGTCCTGGAATCGAGCCCCGCATCGGGCTCTCTGCTCAGCAGGGAGCTTGCTTCTCCCCCCTCTACTCTGCCTGCCTCTCTGCCTACTTATGATCTCTGTCAGTCAAATAAATAAATAAAATCTTAAAAAAAAAAAAGAACTTAACTTTTCAAAAATCATTAACTATTAATTTAGAAATATCTCTATATTATGGTGCCTGGGTGGCTCAGTTGCTTAAGTGACTGCCTTTGGTTCAGTTCATGATTCCAGGGTCCTGGAATCCAGCCCCACATCTGGCTCCTTGCTCAGCGGGGAACCTGCTTCTCCCTCTCCCTCTGCCTGCTACTCTGACTGCTTGTACTCTCTTTTTCTTTCTCTGTCAAATGAATAAATAAAGTCTTTAAAAAGAAAAAAACTATATCCAAGGAAATTGTGCTTTTTAAAATTGATGCATAATCAATTTTGCTACAAAAAGCATATCATGATATACTGAACCATGCTCCAGTTTCAATTTGGAAAATAACCTTGGGGGAAAATATGGGGGGATGATATTGGCAGAGCCATCTGAAGCTTTATTTGGGAAAAGACATTTGAATTGGCTTTTAGCTGTGGGCATGGGCAAGAAGGGATAGCCAAGGCAGTAGAGTTCCTCCAAGGGTCGATTAAGCACTGAGGCTTAGCCTCTCAGGTGGGTTTCCTGTTCCCAACTCTCCCCTGCACAGCTCCTTCCCTCAGAGGCTCTATGGCATCCACAGAGGCAGGGAGGCTGAGAGAGACCACAGCAACTGTTCACTTGAACAGGACATCAGACGACTGAGAAACAAGCTTCCCTTTGTGGGTGACTATCTTCCTCACAATCATAGCCCAGGAGTAGCTGACATGGGCTGAAGGAACTGGAGCCTCTGCTAGAGAGGAACCTGGACTAGAAAGAGCTCAGGTTATAGGTGAGGCTAGGGCTCATGAGATCCCCATAAGCTGAGCTCAGCCCACTGAGTAGCTGCTGGTGACTTGAGTGTGAATACTCATGTTCTGCATCCCAGACTCCAACAGGCTTTCCTCCCTCTCCAGCGGCTTGGAGTAAGTAGCCGATCTCCCCATGTTCAGGACCAGTGTGATGTTCAGAAGCTCCTGGTACTGGTGCAGTTTCTCTGCAGGGTCATGTTTGGCTTGCTGCAAGGTGGCCTCTGTCTCGATCAGCTTGGCATTGGCTTCATTAACACCCGTCTACCTGCTCAGCATCAGCGATGGCTGCCTCCAAGGAAGCCCCCTGGCCTTTAAGATACTCATCCTCATCCTGGAGTTGGCTGATGTTGTGGTTCATATAAAAATCTCTATCTTTGTGCAACAAAATTCATTCTGGTGCTTTCTAGCCAATGTCTGCAACTTCGAGTACTTGATCTGGTACTTGGTCCCAATCTCAGACCAGCTGAGGTTGGTGAGGTCCTCCTACTGGTCCTTGACCTCTGCAATGTTGCGGTCCATGTCCATGTCCATGGACAGCACCATGAATGTGCCTGAGATCTGTGACTGCATCTCACAGATCTCCTCTTCATATACATACCTTCAGCTGAACTCATTGGTCAGCCCTTCCAGGCGGGATTTGAGTTCTACCTGGTTCATGTAAGCTTCATCCACATCCTTCTTGATGAGGACAAATTCATTCTCCATGTATGCATGCTCTTTGATCTCCTCCTTTTCTTGACGTCCTCCACCAGCCCTTGCAAGTTGCCAAGCTCCACCTCTGGCTTCAGCTTCTCCTGGCCAGTGAAGTGTGTCCAGCTGTAGCCAAAGGCTGTTGGTGGAGCTCTGGAGCATGTTGTCCATGTTGCTCTGAGCTGTTTTCTGCTGCTAAAGAAGCTGCACTTGGTTTCCAGAATTTTGTTCTGCTGTTACAGGTACTGCAGTTTGTTGATGAAGGAGACAAAGATGTTGAGGGTCTTAATCTTCTCCTTCTCTTGGGTATGCACAGCCTGGATGTTGGGGTCCACCTCCAGCTTAAGGGGGCTCAGAAGTCTCTGGTTCACTGATATAGTTGTGATGCCCCCCATACCCCTGGCCCCACCATATCTCCCAATCATGTCATGCTGGGGACCAGGATACCCCTGAAGCTGCCACTCCTGGCCATGTGGGAAAAGACTAGGGAGCTGATGTGGGTGCCAGGTGCGCACCTGCACAAGCAGCTACCAAAGGTATGGGGTTGGAGGTGTGCACCATATAGGATTTTGGGGTTTCCCTGATGGATGTGGTGAAGGCTGGAGTGGAGACGAGTAAGCTCAGACTAACAGAGGTTCGAGAAAGAGTCAAGAAGCTGCTTCTAGGTCAACCTTGGAAACTTTAAACAATAGATATCAACATTATATGTGATTCTATTTTAATTTAGTAAAAATTAAAATCAAAATTAAAATATATTCCTTTATAATTGAATTTTACATAGTTAATTTTGGACTTGGAATAATTATATTGCACATCATTTAGCACATTCTTAAATATTTTACTGTTCTTTATTGCTTTAGGTGTTCTAGTACCACCTATAAATTTAAAAACAATAAAATCAAGTCTGATATTAATGTTCTGAAATTTTGTTCAGAGTGACCATTGATTTCTCCAATCCTTTATACTGTAACTTATCTATTTGTAAAAGTTTTCAGAGGACTCGGACTATAAAATACAACACTACATGCACCAAGATTTTTTTTTTTTTAAGATTTTATTTATTTATATGATAGACAGAGATCACAAGTGGCCAGAGAGGCAAGCAGAGAGGGCCGGGGGGAGCAGGCTCCCTGCTGAGCAGAGAGCTTGATTCGGGGCTTGATCCCAGGACCCTGAGATCATGACATGAGCAGAAGGCAGAGGCTTAACCCACTGAGCCACCCAGGCACCATGTACCAAAATTTTTAAAAGTAGTTTATGTGTGGGGTGCCTGGGTGGCTTAGTTGGTTAAAGCAACTGCCTTTGGCTCAGGTCATGATCCTAGAGTCTCAGGATTGAATCCTGCATCCGGCTCCCTGCTTGGCAGGGAGTCTGCTTCTCCTTCTAACCTCTCCCCTCTCATGCTCTCTCTCAAATAAATAAATAAAATCTTTATTAAAAATAGTAGTTTATGCGTAAAACAATGGTGATGTCAGTTGCTGATTTGGCAAAACTAGTTGTTAATAAATTCATCAATCTCTTTGCAAAAGAAAAAGAAAAGCTGAATTATAAACAAATTGGTGCAATCACTAAATGTTTGTGGTAGTACCCCGTTGGAAAGGCATGTTTCCCCACAAGTCTTTGTGTCCATTTTTTATTAACACCGACTCCTCTTATGCATTTTACCAAGTGAGGAAGCATTTATTTTAATGCTAGATCTGAGAGGCAGAAATAGGAATGCAGATTAATATTAGCAATATCTACCTTCCCAAAGAAAATGAGACCTCTGTTTTAATTCTCTATGTGATAAATAATGTAAGGGCAGGCCTTCTTTGGAGATGTCTGTGTTTGTTCACATCTGTTTATAACTAGGAGCATAATATTAGTATTCATAAACCCAATTACCTCTTACTAACATGGTGTAAATGTCAATAAAGGTGACCCATTTCCATGGATCTTGGAAATATCTCTATTGAACTCAAATTTGGATAACATCTTCTCCTTGAAAAACTGAGATTTATGCTGTAATTTTAGAAGTTTATTTAATTTTTCTTTCTGATATGCTACTATAAATCATTAATTTTAGTAATAACATTTTTGTAAACATTATCTGAATGATATTTTGAATGATAATTATTATAGAGTGATTTTTTCAACAGAAAACAGGATTTAAAGAAAATTTAGAAATTTCCTGACTATAACTCAAATTTTATAGAATGATTTTATTTTTAGGGGATTCATTTTATATTCCATATATAATGCTCACTGAAATGTATATTAAGTTCAGCAGTGATTATTAAATGTTATGAAAATCTATAAAATTATTGGAAATTTAATGCATATATTTTCTTATACAAATACACTGATGTATAGATATAGATACAAGCATGTCTTTTTTAAATAAATATGTTTTATTTCTATGCTATTTCCTTATACTGGGTAATTTTAACATAAATATTTTGAGAATGAGAATATTTATCACAAATATTGATGAGCAAATATTTAAAAATCTTTTCCAAAAGTTAAAACCTAAAGTGTACACCTTTATCCACAAGTTGTACCAGTTATAACAGTGGTAGGTAGTTGTTGTTAAAACCACCATAATGGATATTGAATCAAACTGTGCCAAAATGTACTATACTTAAAGTACATTGTTGGATTTAGTTTCTCAATATTTTTAGAGTTTAGTTTCACATTTGTTCATAAGTGTTACTATACTGTAATTATCTTATTTCAAACTGTTTTTTATTAGTATCTGATATAAAAGTTTTTGCTACATTTATAAAATGTCAAGGAGCATGATTTCTCTTTTTCAACTATTTAGAATGATTTATAAAATTTCAGAATTAGTTGCACCTTATATGGTTGATAAAACCCAGTGGCAAGATCATCTAAGCTGTATGTGTGTGTTTGATTACTAATACAATTTCTTTAATTGTAATAGGCTTATCACATTCAGGTTTTCTATTTCTTTTTTCATCTGTTTTTTAGTTTTTCTTTAATAGATATGTGTCCATTACATCCACATTTTCAAATGTTGGTGCAATTTGTTTATGTCCTCTCTCTCTCTTTTTTTAAAGATTTTCTTTTCTTGAGAGAGACAGAGCAAGTGGGAGAGAGAGAGCAGGAGCTGGTGTGGTAGGGGTGGGAGGTGAAGGGAGAAGAGGTAAGGGAGAAGGGGCAGTGGGAGAACAGATTCCCCATTGAGCGTAAGCCCTAACCAGAGCTCCATCCCAGGCCCCTGGAATCATGACCTGAGCCAAAGGCAGATGCTTAACCCACTGAGCCACCCAGGCACCCCTATATTCTCTTTTATTATTCCTGACTTAATTTCTGTACCTTCGTTCTCTGTCTCTGCCTCTCTCTGTTTCTGTTCTTATCTCATAAAAAGTATGCTTATCTTATAAATTCATCTCAATTTCCCGTATTAAAAAATATATGAGGATAATATTAGCTAATACATTTTTATTTTGTGGAAGGTTGTGAGAAAATAGGCTAAAGGGTCAAGCAACATTTGCAAATAAAAGTGAATGCAAACTTCATATAAATTGCTAATCCAATAAATAGATGAATAGATTAGATAGATACAATTTAAAAATATAAAAAACTTAAAGTTATGTAATGTGGTTTTAAGGTCTTTTAAATCAGAATTTTATGACAATTAGCTTAATAATGTACCTATACTAAGATGATTTTGTAGATTTTACGTGGAACTCACTCCTGTATCATAAAGACTTCAGCAAAGATAAATATATTTTTAAAATAAATTCTAAATTATTAATCTATGGACGTTTATCTTTCCATGAATTAAGTTGGTGATACTTTCAGTTAGGTAAATAGATGCTTCCACCAGCTTCTCAGTAGGAATAGAGTTTAGGACTAAGAGTAAGGACTCTATTTTACTGGAAGATCAGGATTGCACTAGAATTCCTTTGGGTCATGAAGATCATTTAACTCTTAAAGGGGAATGGCTTTGTTATATTTTAGAGTCTTTATTTTTTGTTTTCTTTTAGAGTCTTTATTTTTATATCTAGCACAAATCAGGAGGGTTGGAGAGGGTGAAAAACATGGGTTTCTGTTTAACAATCAGTTAATCATTCAAAACCATTTTGTTCCATTTTCTTCAGGCAACGATAGCCCTGAAACAAATGTAGGGTTTTCCACCAAACTACCTTTATTGCATAGTTGGAATGATTGACAGCTTAAAAAACTTTTTTCAGGGGGTTTGGGTGGCTCAGTGGGTTAAAGCCTCTGCCTTCGGCTCAGGTCATGATCCCTGGGTCCTGGGCCCCGCATCAGGCTCTCTGCTTAGAGGGGATCCTGCTTCCCCACCGCCTCTGCCTGCCTCTCGACCTACTTGCGATCTCTGTCTGTCAAATCAATAAAAAAAAAAAATCTTAAAAAAACAAAACAAAACAAAAACAACTTTTTTCAAATATAGTAATTAACAGCAGCAATCCTTCCACACAGATGATCTGCTGTCAAAAGCTTTACAAAAGGCATCCCAAATTTGAAATGAGGGCTTAGGTAAGTAAGGTATGAAAGTCAACAAGCCAGGCATTTTATCTCTCAAATTTTAATGATGGAGAAAACACACTTTGAGCTTTCCTTGAGATATAGCAAAACCTTAAAAGAAAATTTTACGAAAAGAAAACTTTGAGATGATTCTCAACAGATATGGGATGGTTATGCTCAAAATATTCTATTTTATCTTATGTGATTAAATATTTCAAAATAAATAATGAAGCAAGTTCCCTTTTGTCTGAAGACTTTATTTGTCCCCATGTTACTGATTTTCCTTTTTTTTTTTCCATTTTTTTTTTCTTTGGGATTTGCCAAGATGTTGGTTTGCCTTGATTTTGCTAAGGTTATCATCATTTTGTTTTTCAATATGCTGTCACGTGGACAAACTATTTTATTACCGTGTGGACCTTACAATCATTAGTGTTTAGGAAATGAACTTACTTTTATTCATGATGAAAAAATAACTTTCTCTTGCTATTAGGCCAACATATTACTGTGCTGACTGCTTGCACTTTCAAAATACAAGTTAAACTGTTATTTATTTACACAGCTGTTTAAATGATGCATGGTATTACATATTGAAATTTGTGATGAAAATTAATTGCATGTTTCTAAATATGTGACTGCTCTATCACTTCGGCTCCTGTAAAAATGAGATGTTGATTTTTATGAAATTTCCCTTGATATTAAATCTTTAGCACAAATGAATATAACTGCTTCTCATCTAATAGCTAAACTCCATAATACAGAAGATACTCCTTGGTGTTAAAATAATGTCATCTAGTGAACTTGGTCTGACACCTCTTTTCTTCAGTGAACTCTGACAAATTTAAGTTTTGGTGTAAGTAGGCTGTTTCAGTTTCTCTTCTTTCAGTATTTCGCTGTAGTTGCTGAATAGTTTCTTAGCAAGGAAAGAAAAAGGATTAACTTGACTAAAACCCAGTTAAAATGCAAATGAAATGAATTTCTGGGCAATAAAGCATGCATTAAGCTGGAACTCTAATAAACATAATAGTAAAAAGTCCCTGGAATATTTTATGCACCTCTATCTATTTCATCTTTATGTTCATTTAGATGTAAGTCTTCTGATAATTTTAGAGGTTTTGCATTTCTGCTTGCCACAAACATGATTAACAGCTTTATTGCTCCATTTTCTCCAAAGACGGCTTCAAACCTACTTAATTTCACTCTCCTGAAACCAAACCACGAAACCCAAAAAGATTCTTATTTGACTTCTAAGATTTATGCTTATTTCATAGGGATGACTGAAATTCAGTATTAATGGCAGTATGTAACATAAAATGGCTAAGTGTAGTTAGGCTCTGGTGTTTGTTTTGCAATGAAATATTTAAAACAAAAAGAAAGTTAATGTTTGTGTTATATTGGTGTGTTAATTATTGGGATAGAGATAAGAGGGAAGGATTTCTTTACAGAAGCAGAGATACTGGTTCCTCTTATCAACCTGAAGATAGAGGATAGCCTATCCAGGAGGACTAGAGAGGAGGGGTCATTTTGGTGATGGATTTTGCTGAGTTAGGTATCCCTTTTGTTGAGATAAGCCCAAGTTCAAGCAAATGTAACTAGGTCATTTCTTTTATCTTGTTAGACTTATTCACATTGTGCTCAAAAGCTTTTTAAAAATTCAGAGGATTTTAATATATTATCCTATAAAATAATTGTATAATCTATTATTATAATAGATCATAAAAGAGTGTGGTTATTATAGAGTAAGTACTATTCCAGAATCATAAAATGTTAATAAGTGTTCAAGGTCAAGAAAATATAGGATAGGTTGAGAGTTAAGTCTATAGAAGCTGGTGCATTATGAGTTGAAATAGCTGCAGAAGATTCATGAAGTCTCTTCTATGCCAAGAACAGTATCCCTGAAACTAATTTAAATGATTAGTTTTACTTTTTTCATGTTCATCCGTTAGAAAGCATATGGTATAGCCTCAATGATTATAGCAATAAAAAAGGACCATTTGCTGGTCATGGCAATGTTGTGACTATGAGATGTAAGGTCAAATAGAACAAAAGAAAAGCAGTCTTAAAATGAAAAGCCATAGGAATGTCTTATTGGATGTGTTTTATCCACTTTCCATACAGTATGCTTTTTGATATTTGATATCGAAGGAAAGTATATTGGCCTTGACTCTATGTTCCCATATATATAGATATATACCTCTATCTACTTATTTATCACCTATCTGTATATATATATACATTGATATATGGATATATATAGAATTTGGTGGGACAAATGAGTTACTGAGTAGGTGGCCCTGTCTTCTTTTTTTTTTTTTTTAAGATTTTATTATTTATTTGACAGAGAGAGAGAAATCACAAGTAGGCAGAGAGGCAGGCAGAGAGAGGGGGGGAGGAAGCAGGCTCCCTGCGGGGCAGAGAGCCCGACTCGGGGCTCGATCCCAGGACCCCGGGATCATGACCCGAGCCGAAGGCGGAGGCTTTAACCCACTGAGCCACCCAGGTGCCCTGTGGCCCTCTCTTCTTATCCTATTTGATCAAACTATTCTGGACTCTTTCTGTCTAAACCCAGAATATTAACTTTGCCACCGACCCCACGAGTGAAAGAGCCTGTATGAAGTATATGCTCTGTCCTCTAGGAAATACAAAATGCAGTGCTGCCTGGTGACTCAGAAAGCACTTTAAATACTGAGGAAATGTAACTCTTTTACTCTCCTATTTAAATTATTCTCTCTACAGTTAAAATTGAGCTGTTACTCTATCATAAAATATGTACCTATGTACTCATTTACATTCATAGAGTTGTGGAATTCTTAATCTTCGTTTCCTTGAAACAATTAATTCTATTCCAGTCACACTCTGGGTACTGCTCCCTCCTGCCATCCCTATCTGGCTCCACCTCTGCATTCGTTTTGGGTTCTTCCCTATTATTAAAGAGAATAGACACAACATGAATTGTACTTTGTGTGCTTATCTGAGGCACCAGTGCTCTGTCTCCGTGAAATGATTCTTCTTCTAACTTGTAATGTAGTATTTACTCATTAAGGTAATGTACTATTTCGGTCATTCATGGTGGTGGTGGTCAACAGTCTATATTCTTGTAGAACTATGTAGAAAGACTATTGGTTCTGACACAAGGAGATTAAGTCACTTGACTAAACACCATTATCATTTGGCTGTCCAATATTTTTCCCTCTCACATCTGTGTATGTATAAATCACCCTCTATTTATTAGAGCACTTTTACATTCATTGAACAGGTTATTCTTCTGGTAAACTGTCAATCAAGGTGCCAACACCCTGGCCCCCACTGCCCACCTCTATGATCCATTCAAGGATGAGCACATGATCAGATTACTGGATCAAATTCTTCCTAGTAGCTATTCTACTACACAAGGAAGGGATAATTCTCCCTTTGTTTTGATGTATTTTATTGTATAATTCAGTATCAGAGTAAGAAATCTTTGTTCTCATAGTTTTGTTTTTGTTTTTTTGTTTTGTTTTTTTTTTCTATCTAGAAAAATAGCATAGGATACACTGTTGATTTGAAAGTTCCTAGGAGGTAATGGGAAATAGGCCCATAGGGGTTTATTTATGATCATCTACCCCTTGGCTTTCTATTGCCCAATTGAGGGGTAATCCTTTTAGAGTAGTCTAACTCAGCATATAGGGTTAATAGGCAAGACTCATGAGGAGTCACTAGCCACACTTCTCTAAGCTCAGCCCACTGGCTGCTGCACAGGCCGATATGTGAGAGGCTCTACATAAAGGAGTATCATGCACACTGCTAGAAACTGTTACTCTTTGGGGTTGTAGGGTTTCTGTCCCCTTCTTAGTTCCTGGTAATCCACTGTCATCCACCATGAGCCATCTGGTTTTTTATCATCTAGACCAGGCTGTTACAATTTTTGGATGGTTTCCCTGACTTCTTACATCCTCTAAGCAGTTTGTGTTATTTGACAGTAACCATTCTACACAGTTGGTGCTTCCCCTCAGCACTACTTTAACTGCTTACCCCAGAGGGGGAATTCACTGATAGAGGTTTGCAGAATTTGACCTTGTGGGATATCAATGTCCAATACGTTCTCTGGTCTTACATAGATAAAAAACACATTATTGGGTGTATGCCCAATTTTTGGTGTCAAAAGGACCCTCCTGACCATAACTGTTTGTCTTCTGTAACTGTTTGTCTTCTGTAAGCATCAGTGGCACTGAGGGGGCCAGAAAGCTTCTGAGGGTTACTGTGTATTAGACTACATTCAACTCCAGGATCCACCAGAGCTTTCACCCTTGTTTATTTCTGGAGTACCAGTAAATAGAGACCTTGACATGAAGCCTCTGATCATCTCCAATGCCCCTCACCTAGAGACACTCTTGACCTGCATCCTATACTCAGGCTGTGGGAGGCACCCACCCTGAATAGGACTATATCTCTGAGGCCTGTGCTGGAGATGATGTGAGGCATCAGGGATGATAGAGGCAGATGGGGAAGATCTGAACTTTTTTTCAGATTTCTTCAGGCTTGCCACAACTCAACCAGCACAGTATTGGTTAGTCATCTCTTCACATGGGGTCACTACAGCAATGAGGTCAAACCACATTTTCTTCTGGGTTATTTTTACCAGACCCTTTACAGGTGATTGGGATAGCCTAGATCAGCAATGGATCGCTCAGCATTGTAAATGTCTGTCCCACAACTGGGCTCAGTATGGATACCAGCATCCCATACTGCTTGTTGGGGATTGATAGGAGAATCTTGGTTCTCATTCTTGCTGTAAATACAGCCCAATCAGGGCCTTTGAAGACAAAGGTATAAACATTCGGGTTCATTCTCAGCTCCTTAAAAATGTGTTGTGCTTCCTCTATATGTTTCCAGGCTCCCACATGCTCAGGGAGATTCCCCTCATTGGGCCAAGCCCCACAGCAGGCTAGAATAATCCAGTCCATAAGGGAGGTTGAATCCCCCAAGCACCACATAGGTGCTGCCGGAGGGTGGGGAATGTGGAGATGTTTCTCATTTTCTCTGCCTCTCACTTGGTCAGAGAAATACTATCACCTCCAGTATCCCACAGCTGCCCTAAGCAAGTCTGGATACTTCCTCTGACCTTTTTTCTGAACTTAGCAGCTATCTGAATAATCAGTGGGAGTATTGTCTCTCATCGTGAATGTTTCTTAAATCGGGGGGTGTCCCACTGCCTGGGGTTGCTATTGCAGTGCTTTTGTTTTCCTTATATATTTGGGGTAGGAGAGCATGGGGCATTTCATCCATTTCACTATTAATTACCACAACATCCTCCTCTTCACTCTCATCACTTTCCCAGAGAATCCATTTCTTAGTGTACCAGTCAGGCTTAGTCACAAGAGCTATGACCCTACTCCCTGGCATATGCGCCCTCCTAACTTTGCAAACTGTACACTAATCTCTGACCTAATTTGTCATCCTGCTCTCTCACCTTGTCTGCCAGCCCTGAATCTAACACAGTAGTGGACACCTCCGGGTCCTTCTCTAACATCAGCTTTTCTTCCAGTTTGCTAACTCCAGCTTCAGCCTCTAGTCAGGCACAGGTGGCTGCTGGTGTGCCCATTGTAGAGGCCAGCCCATTGTGGTAGCCATGTACTTCTCTCCTTTGCAGCAGGGTGCTATGTGTAGTTTCCTCCAACAAGAAGATTGAACTGACCGGTGTTGTCAGGGCATCCCCATACTCACATTGTGGTCCACACACACATCTGGTCACACAGAGGCCAATGGCCAATTCAGGATCTCCCCTACAGATACCTCATTCCCAAGGCCCATTTCCTTGGTCTGCTGGCCAGCTTACCAAATGTTGATTCACAAACTCTTAAGAAATTTCGCAGGTGTAATCTGAAACTGACCCTGGAGAGGGCCAGGGAGAGCTAAAGAAAGAGAAAGACCACTCCAGGTTGAAACAAGCAAGGAAATTTACATACGAGGCTTGTCTTGGGAGCTGGGAGAGGAGTAGATCCCTACGCGCCCATCCACCAGAATCTTTAAAAAGTTTCTGAAGTGGTCTTAACTGGGTTCAGTCACAAATACCATCCAGATAGTCTCAACACTGCTTCACCATCTCGAGGCTACATCCTTGGGACAGCTTCGGGGAGCAGGGAAGTCAAGCGGTACCCAAATTCTAAGGAGAAGGGTGGGGTGGTGAGGAGCCTCTGATTGCCCAGGTCCAGCTAGCAAGTCAACTAGTGGTCATGTCCTCTCAGTGACCTCTTCTAACATATATTTTTATTTAACAGTGTACCTGTTACACTTTGGAATGTTAATTTAATACGTTATAAGAAGAAGTACAGGTTATGATATAATTATTAACATAAAAATTGATGCAGGAGGTTTGAAACAAAATATATCTCAAGCAGAGTGAAGGAATGCATGAGAGTGAAGGAATATATGAGGCTTTTCTCATAAACAGATGAAATATTACTTAAAATTAAGATATGGATCATTCTTTCAGTTAATGAAAATAGGATGATAGTTGTAATGGTTTGATAAATTCACTATTTTACTAATAACTTTTTCCTTGCAGCCCACTATTTTCCAGGTATTTGAGATTTTGAATGAACACTATACGTATTTAAGCCAATTATTTTGGACTTGATTATACTGGCTAAAATAAATGTTAGCTGGAAGAGATTCAAAATATTATAACAACAACTTATCATCCTGGTGATTCATAAAAAATTTTAATCAATATAATTTCTCTATAACTAATGGGAGGAAGCTAAATTTAATTTAGAGATCCTTTTTCAAATATCTGATACAGCTTATCATGTTAATATATGCTTATTATGCTAATATATGGACTATAAAGCCTAAGAAATGTATTTAACTCAAGATCCCTTTTTTAAAAAAGATTTATTTATTTATTTGAGAACGAACAAGGACAGGAGTAGAGGGAGAGGAAGAGGGAGAAGGAGGCTCTTTGCTGAGCAGGGAGCTCATGCAGCTCAATCCCAGGACCCCAGAACCATGACTTGAGCCAAAGGCAGATGCTTAACCAACTGGGTCACCCAGATGCCCCTAACTCAAGACTATTTATTAAACAATAGTGTGCAGTGAGCATGGAATCACATCACCATTCACAACAGTAAGCTTGCTGGGCTCTGTCTCACAGTGCCAATGATCACAGGGGCTCCAGCATTGTCACCGCTGTCCTTTACCTTCTCTTTTTCACAACTGTCTTTTCTTCCTCAAAGTCTCAGCTCTCTATGCAGAAAAGACCACTGTGTCCTAATTCCTGCCATCTCAAACTTTAGTGCTTCTAGCTGGAATCTTCTCAGATTTGCATCAAGCGGGAAATGGAATCTTTGCTCCTTGAAAACCACAGCATGGGGTGGATGACAATCCTTGACAGCTACTTATCTTCCCCCGAAAGTGCCTGGACTGTGTGAAGGGTCACTCAAATAAGAGAGTGACATGGGAGTGTGGATTGTCAGGGAAGTCACTCATTCTAGCTCCAGGTGACGTAAGCAAATTCTCAGTCCTTTGTGGATAAGAGCAGTGGAGGGCACTGACATATACAACCATGCCCCAAAGGGCAAAATGTGGGCTATTTCTCTACCTGGCCTACCACTTCCGAGAGTGAAAATTAGGCTGAAAAAGAGCAGTGGGGAGACTTCAAATGGACAATGTGAGCAAGTGTGAGCTGTGTACTAGTGGATGGGAAAGCTAACAGTTAAGACTTAGAAGGAAAGAGAGAAGAAAGAGAACTTAAACTTATTGAAAACACATAATTGTCAAATGGAATGCATTTGCTTAAAAAAATTTTTTCAGTATGTGATAATAACACTCAGGGGAGAGAATCCAGGTGTTTCTGTCCCGCTTGCCATAGTTGCTCTTCCAGCTTCTTTTCCCTACGCTTCTCACCTGCACCTGCCGCCCTCATTGTTTCCCATGGGACTCGGCCAATACTGGCCAACGCCTTCTCTCTATGAAATGTGTCTTCTTCTAATTTTTTTTTTTGTTCTTTGTGTTAATATGTCACATGGACATATGAGTAGTGGCAGTCTATATTTTAGATTCTAGCAGAAATATATGTGGTTAGTAGCTAGAAGGTTGACAGGTTAAGTCATCTTACTGAACAACATCATGGCAGTGGGCCATGATAGCCTATTCTTAGATGGATTTCACAGCAATGTGAATTGCTATTTAATGAGAATAAAAGAACAAAAATATTATTCTGATACCACTATGGGAATTTACATTTATTTAGGGAAATCTTACATTGAAAAATATTCCAATTCCAACTGATACTGGGGTCTGAGGTGAATGATAAATGTCCCCACTCTAGCCTCATTATAAACAAGGCTGAAGCAGATTTTTCTCATCTTTATGCTAGGGGAGACGTACTCTTCTTTGCTTGACCTACATAGAATAGTTATGCTTAAAAGACCAAATTAGGTCTGGTGAGAACTTCTCAATAATAAACAATTTTTGAAATTTTAATGGTAAGATATAAATCATGGTTAACAGGATTTTCAAGAGAACAGATTACTTCTGTTAATCATATAATGTTTTGCCTCAAAAGCAGGATGGATTATTTTATTTTATGAGCAAATGCATCAAGGATGGTGCAGCTGCTAAAACTTTGCTCCTTCTCTAAGGCATTTCTCCTTTGCCCATAACTTTACACTGATTAAATTTAAGTATGTCCTCTCTCACCAGTTGTAAGATCTGATTCTGTCTTTTAGTCCTCTGAATACTGAGAGGTTTAACTCTTGTCTAACATCATTTGTTCATAAAATGAAAATTCAGATTAGTAGTTTGGCTGGACTCCTCTATCTATTAACATAATATTGTTTGAGAATATACCCTACTCTTAAAAAGTTACTGCCATCATCCAAGGCTTCCCACTCTTCTTTTGTTCTGCCACCCCCCCATATTTCTTCTGGAGATCTTGTTCTCATGTTTGTGGAATATATATATATATATGAGAATATATATATGAGAATGATGGCTGCATTGAAGAGTTCATTTATATATATATCCTCTTCAATGCAGCCATCATTCTCACTTTTCTCCACAAGTGCTTGGAAGATAGCCCTCAAAGAGATCTTTAATGATGCAGGTGTATAACTGGATCACTCCATTCCAACCCAAATAGAGACTGCCTCGGGATGAGCTTTACAAATTTTTCAAATTTTACAAAGTGGTGCACATCGATCATAGTCAGCATAGGGTAGCCCAGATTCCACTCTTGGTTCTGCTGTATAGAACTCTCCAACTTGTAGACCACCTGTAGGAGACCCCTCTTGTGCCATTTCTGGTCCTCTCTTCTTCACTTACCTCTTGTAGCCGATGTTGCCACAGTCGGTAGCTCTCTATGGCTCCAACCTACTGCCCCAGTCACCACCTGGGATTCCGCACTGTGCTTCAGTGGCATAAGCTTTTTGTTCAAGGGTTTCTTTCGTCATCATTGTGAGAACTTGCTTCGTGTCCATGCATGCATACTCTGAGACTGTGAGGGCTTCATGCTGCGCAGGATGAAACTTGAATGAATAGGAAATGAGAACCAGAGGACAAATCCTGCTCCTTTCTCTTCTCCTAATGTAAGTCCTGAGATGCATTTTATGTGTAACCCTGTGTGAAACTCTGTGAACAGCTCAAACTGTATCCTGACCTTTACACCTTTAAATTATACATTCAAGTAAAATAACAGCATGCATGTCATTTAGTTTAAGTTCTGCTTAGTACGTAACCTATGCAAAGGCAGTATGAGGAATGGTCCTAGAAAGCAGATCCTCAGGGTAAGCGTTTGTACCTGAATTAGTAACAAGCAGAAGAGTAATGAGCATGTCCGTGAGGGAGGTGTGTGGTGATACACCTGGCATTCGATGCCATCACAACTAGTGTGGCTTTTACCTATGCTTAAGTAGGGTGGTATAAGGAGGAAAGTGAAACATTGTATTCCTGGTTACCATGATATATGTCTGTGGTTGGGACAATCACTCACTTACAGTGGCATCCACTTTGATAAAGTGCTTTTATATTGGGCTACCCTCCTCTTGTCCTTTAGTCCCCTGGTTACACCTTATGTTCTCTAAGATTCTGATGAGTGAAATGGCAGCACCAGAGATGTTTGGCTCAGATTCCACTTCCTGAGAAACCTAGAATAAGATATAATTTAATAAATATAATTAAATACACTAAATTAGCAAGTAATACCTCCTGTGTAGAGAATATATTAAATCAAAATTTGTCTGTTTTTTATAGTTAAGTTTTTGTAAGCAACTCTGCTGTTTCTGATTTCCTAAAATGCTGCCCCCTTTTCTGAAGAGTAATTTGAAAATAATTGTCAAATAACCCTTTGTTGCAATAACTGTACTAGCAAAAAATGTATCCAAAGGATTAACTCTAAAGAGCATACAAACCATTTTATAATTGTGATTCTCATCTGATTATGTATGATAGGAGGGAAATGTCAGAAACATGTATAGAGTCAAGATAAATAATTTAAATTGTGATACAGATAAAGGCTGAGATGTTATATAATAATTGAAATTCACAATCTGGGAGTATATGTAATTATCTGTAATATGTTCCCAGGAGAAAGCCTGTTAAAACCTATAAGTAATGTAGTGTGTGACTTTCATTTTAGAAATATACCAAAATACTAATAATAGGTATTTATGATTTTTGTATGATATTTTATTGTTTCAGAAATGCTTTTTTATGTTTTTCAGTTTTGTATAATGAAATCATTATCTCTAAACCAGATAAGTAAATGCCTTATTACCATAAATCATCTGATCATTATACTTGTGACATTTTATCTTCGAATACTTCAGTATTTTTTCATAATAAATGATTATCTCCTTAAATATTTCACATTAAATAAATGTCCATGACCTTCATTAACCAAGTGGTCTCCAATATATTTTTTTCTCTTCAAAACAGACTGAATCATAGAGCTCAAAAAACATTGGTATGTAGTAAAACCAACATTTCTAGAATCCACAATGGAAAACAAATGGCATATTATAAGACTACAACAATAAAGGCATAGTCCAGAAATATGTTCAGTCCAAACATTATTAAAATATAAGGAATAATATCAAGACATTAATATTACATTTACTCTTCATATATCTATCTATCTCTCTATCTAATCTTCCACATGGCTACTAGGAAATTAGATATGGTATTCTTCAGGGACAAAATGGAAAAATGGAGGTACTTTTTGATTTGGTGCAATCACATGAATAAAACATGAAAACTAGATTTAAAAATATTACTCACTTAATTGCCATATCTTCCATGCCAAGATTATGATAGGGGCGATTGCTTTAGCACATGTTTTATTTTCTACTACATAAGGAAATATCTACATGCCTTCAACTACCAAAGATAAAGTCCAGTGATAGAGATCAGATCAGTTTGCAGAAACTATGATGATTGCATCCAGTTGTGCTTGCTAGCATCTTTTTAGCTTTTTCTCAGCCCATAAGAAAACCACAATTAATAGTTGCATAGATGTTTGATGCATTATTTTTGGAAATGTCATGGTCAACAGCAACCCAGTCCAGATAGAACATCTCTGATGCTTCCTGAAGCTCAGGCAATAGGAGAGTTAACAACTGACAACGGATCTGAAAACCAGTATTATGTGCTCCAAACAGTCAATACAGAAATATGCACCTTCTGTGCAAGCATCTTAAAAAGACAAGCCAACTGAAGAAGTCACCACATTTGGCATTGACTGACATTTCAATACTACCTACTTGATTAGCAGAACCCTAACCACCGCTATCTTTTCTCACAGACTTTTGAAGTTCAGCTGCATGACCAAGTATGTACTTTAAGATTAGAATCATGAAAAAAATAAATAAATAAATAAATAAATAAAGTATCCCTGAGGATTATATTATCAGAAGAACCAAAGAGTGAAATTTCTAACCTTAGTTTCCTAAGTAGGATCACAGGTTACAATATAATATTCTAACCAATCTGATTAGGAAAGTGCTTTTGTTTTTAAGATCATATTTATTTATGTGAGAGAGAGAGAGAGAGAGAGCCCAAGTGAAGTGAGGGGCAGAAGGAGAAGCAGACATCCCACTGAGCAGGGAACCCAATGGGAAGTGATCCCAGGACTCCAGGATCGTGACCTGAGCTAAAAGCAGACTCTTAACTGGCTGAGGCACCAAGACAGCCTGATTAGGTTTAGTTTAGTTGGAGAGTCACAATTTGGTTGTAGAGAATTGAAGGGTTTTTTTTGTTTGTTTGTTTGTTTTTGTTTGTTTGTGTGTTTGCTTGCTTTTCCATTAAAAGAATAAAAGTTCACATACATTTCTGAAATGGGTGCAACACTTTATTTGGAATGTCTATGATTAGAACAATCAGTGACAAATCCCCAGCAATTGTAAATAATAATATTAGAATTAATAATAATAAGCTCCCAGAATTTAGCTAAGTGGTTTTCAAGATTTAATAATATTAACAATCTTGTTAAAAATGTTGACTCTCTAAATATAGAGTAGGGCCTAGGAAACTATCTTTTATTCAGGGAAACAGGTATTTTTTATTTTTTTTAATATTGGTAGCTTAAATATATCATAAAGAAAATTAGACCTAAGATATTTTTTGTATATGTTTTTTGTGTATTTTTTGTGACAGTTACCAATTTACCATGATTGCATTTTTTCTCAACCAGTTTGAAAATATTCATCTCTATTTGCACTCACAGGTTACTTTCAGCATAGTGTTTGGAGCAGTGTGTAGTGCTATATGGCTATTTATCATTATAACTCATCATCTATGTATTATACTTATAATTACCCCAAATAAATGTGTTTTTCCGAAGTAGAGCAGAGCAGAGACAGCATCTCTGCCAGGGTTGTAAGGCAGAGGCCAACCTCCCTTTTCACATAAACATAAAAGTATAGAAACCTTAAATAATATACTTATAATTTCACTTGCACTTTTTAAAAAAAAATATTTTATTTATTTGACAGAGAGAAATCACAACTAGGCAGAGAGGCAGGAAGAGAGAGAGGAGGAAGCAGGCTCCCTGTGGAGCAGAGAGCCTGATGGAGGGCTCGATCCCAGGACCCTGGGATCATGACCTGAGCCGAAGGCAGAGGCTTTAACCACTGAGCCACCCAGGCGCCCCTCACTTGCACTTTTTATTACAGGAAAATATATTGTTAAAACAAAATCACCTTATGTTACTGTGGTTTTATGTTTCCAATTATTGGATTCACACAAATCTTGGTTATTGGCTGACAGAATAAACACCTCCTGAGGGTGGGTGCTATGTCCCTACCACGTAGAAATAAGCCTGGTGACAACAACAAATAAAAAGAGAGAAAGAATAAAAGTAAGAAAACAGAATTTAAAGGAGAAAAGTGCATTAAATGTGTAATGATAAAAGTAAAATTTTCCTAGGATTTTCCCCCCAACAGGGAAACATATTCAGTGTAGCTCATGTGTTTAAGTATAGCCATATCTCCTTATCCAAAAGTATTTTCCTATACTTAAACACCCTCAGATATCTATTTATTTTCCATTACAATCCATTGTGAAGCACTTTTCTTACCCTACAGTGAATTTGAATTAAAGTGCCATATGCTGTTCCGAAGAGCTTGTTTCTAGAGAGTATTTGCTACAATTATGGGAACCCTTTTCAATTTGTGTTTCCACTTCTATAGCAGAATTGGAGGCAAACCACATAAATGTGATTGTGAGTGTGTGTTTATGTGTGTGTTTTTTATTGACCTATATCTGTACCTTTGCATACAATTAATATTTTACCTATATCAAAGATGTGTTACTAAACTCATCAGTTTAATTTTTTTCAAATGATTAATCAAAGTAAAATGAAATAGAAACATAGAAATATTTTAATATCATGTTTATAATTTTAAATCATTAATTCTAAATATGTATAAAATAACTATAAAAATATATGTTTGAAGACATGTAAAATCTGATTTCACTATTCATCTTCTGTAATAACAAATTAGGTTCTATGGGAATTTTTCAAATATTCTTTGGTGTACATGCGTATGTGTTTGTGTGTAAATTAATTTTCCCATTTGATTTTGAACAGATAATATTTTATTGTGATTCATTTGCTACTACATGGTCCCATATCACCCTGAGTTATTTTCTTCTTTCCTGAATAATTTTAGTAGATGCTCCTCCATAGTAAAAGGTGTTACATTAACATTGTTATGCTTAAAAACTACTTATGAATCTTGGAAAACATTTACTTGGGGTAAAGAGAATGGTTTTTGGGATTTCATCTTATTGAATTCATATATATTTTTAATCCACATAATCCAAATGTTTCACAACTTCATGAATCAAATCTTTTAAAACAAATCCTATGAGTGTTTTTTTTTTTTTTCTCAGACAGAGTATAAATATTTTGGTAGAGTGGATATTAAATGTGCAGTACAGTTTGAATAAATCTGTTTTATCTGTAGACTGTGTTTACCTGTAAATACATTTCTAGTCATGCACAAATTAAAGAAATTTGGAGCAGGTAGGGAAAAAGAGAAGAATTATATAGACTTGTACTACAGAAGGGTGATCCACTGAATTAATTTCTATGTCCTCTTTGAATCCACAGGCTGTCCTCCCAACACTTACTCAGTAGCTAAGGGATTAGGTACTTCCTTACCTCAATATTTGAATGATCCTCTCCTCTCCAGAAACACAGGGGGACTTTTCCTCATTAGGAGTAATCAGAGCTGTCAATCCTGAAGACCTGTGACTTAAACAAGAAGAGAATTGTTATTTTTAAATGAAAGGATATTTATTACATGCTTCCCTGAAAGACAGTTTCCAACTCGTAACCAGACTGACATGACTCCACTCCTTGTTGAGTTACCCATAGAAGCTACAAGACATGGAGTTGTTACACAAAGTAATCTTTGTTGCAATAAATAAAGAAATGATAGAGAATAATTTCCAAAGTCATGACTCCATGAGCAAGGTGAGTGGGTTCTTTTAATTTAGGGTTTAGGATGAATATTTAGAAAGGGGAACTCTGTCATCACATGTAAAGGTGGGCATAAGTTTATGCAGGCACATTTAGAAAACACACCTATATGTGCATCCTGCGTAGCCCATGTCATGTTAATAGGGCGTGTGGTCTTCTTAGGGTGGACACTTGAACATTATAATGAAGCAGAGGTAACTGTCAGACACAACTTGGCTCATGCGTGCAAATGTTGAGTTGGTGACTGGGCCGGAGCTGGTTTAGGCTGGCTTAGGCTGGTAAGTTCTTGGTCTGCCGGTGGATAGTCTGGGGCTATTCTGTGGTCGAAGACCATTCAGACCAAGGACTGTAGGGCCTTGCTTGTTATAGGCTAGAACCATATCAGTTGGCTTTGAGTCCAGGCTTCTACAGAGGCTGCTAGTGTATTTATTAGTGCGGCCTAAAAAGAAACAAGAGCTGGTTAGGGAGAAACAGTTCTCTGGAGAACAAGCTTTACATTTTCTGCAGTTTTACCTGCATTAATCCTGTCAAGAATGGTTTCAGTGCCTCAACTCTAATAGTACCTTTTTGTGTAATTTTTATTGCTTCTAATAAAATAGAAATTTGCTGGTACAAAACAGCCATGACTAAATAGTCAATAGACTACTCTTCCGGTGGTTAACAACTAAAAAGCTAGTGGTAAAATGAGCTTTGTAAAAAATATGAAATACAAGAAGATATGGTCCATATATACTATGGAGTATTATGCCTCCATCAGAAAGGATGAATACCCAACTTTTATATCAACATGGACAGGACTAGAAGAGATTATGCTGAGTGAAATAAATCAGGCAGAGAGAGTCAAGTATCATATGGTTTCACTTACTTGTAGAGCATAAGGAATAACATGGAGGACATTGGGAGATGGAAAGGAGAAGTGAGTTGGGGGAAATTGGAGGGGGAGATGAACCATGAGAGACTGTGGACTATTGGGAAACAAACTGAGGGTTTTGGAGGGGAGAGGTGGGGGGGTTGGGTGAGCCCAGTGGTGGGTATTAAGGAGGACATGTATTGCATGGAACACTGGTTGTGGTGCATAAACAATGAATTTTGGAATACTGAAAAGAAATAAAATAAAATATGGAAAAGTATGGAGTGCCTGGCTGGCTCAGAGCATGCAACTCAATCTCTGGGTTTTAAGTTCAAGTCCCACATTGGGTGTAGAGATTACTTAAAAATAAAATCTTAAAAAAAAATTAATTAAAAAAAAAACAAGATAAGAAATAGAAAGGTATTTTCCCCTCCTCCATGTCTCCCTCTGACAGTTATTGAAGTAAAATTATTATAAAACACAGTTAAAAATAACATAGATATTTCAATTAACTAATGTGAATATGAAAGGAAAATGACATTATTTAAAATTTTTTTATCCCATGCTGCATGGAATATACCATAATATTTAAGACAAGAAAAGGGAAGGGGGTAGTTACCAAGAAGAAAATGTATGAAAAATGTTCAGAAGAACTATTATTTTGAGAAACTAAAAATATTAAGGCAAACAGTTCTTAATTTTTTCCCCAAATCGTAAAAAGCTTCAAAGAGGAGCAAAAGTTTATTCAATATCATGTCTATTGTACTCTTCTGAATTATCTCTGCTTTTCACTGTCTAGAAATGCAAATCATGGTCAATGGTATTCAATGGATTATTACCTTGTGAATACTAACACATTTTGTGTTAATTTGTAAATCTATTTTTTTAAAGATTTTATTTATATATTTGAAAAAGAGAAACAGCATGCGGGTGCATGAGCGGAGGTGGGGGTGGTACAGAAGGAAAAGCAGACTGCCCGCTGAGCAGGGAGCCCCACTGCATGGTTCAATCCCAGGACCCTGAGATCATGATCTGAGTCAAAGGCAGACACTTACCCGACTGAGCTACGCAGGTGCCACCATAAATTTATTTTAATGCCACCAATGGCATGTATGTGTATGTGTGTGTGTATGCATGTGTGTTTTGAAATTGTCTTTGAATCAATTGTAGTATCTTTCTAGTTCCTTCATTCATAAGTTAAATAAAATATTTGACGTTTATTCAACTTGTATAAAAATATTATTTTACTTTGTCTTTAACAAAGATCATAGACCATATAGGCATTGTAAAGTAATCTTTATTATGATAAAACCACAAAAAAGATATGACATGTGATCTGGAAGAGTATAGGAAAGAAATTAAATAATATTAAAAAGCAGTAGTGACATAACCTGCAATAGAAACCCACAGAATTGGGTGCCTGGGTGGCTCAGTGGGTTAAGCCTCTGTCTTTGGCTCAGGTCATGATCTCAGGGTCCTGGGTTTGAGCCCAGTGTCGGGCTTTCTGCTCAGCAGGGAGCCTTCTTCCCCTCTCTGTCTCTTCCTGTCTCTCTGCCTACTTGTGATCTTTGTCTCTCTGTCAAATAAATAAATAAAATCTTAAAAAAAAAAAAAGCCCATAGAATTGAACCAATAACTCTGAAGTCAGAGTCCGTGCCACGGAGAATACCTTGAGAGAGTAATGATGCAGAAAAGGAGTAAAGCATTAAATAGAATAATTGAGATATTTGGAGTGGAAAATTTTTTATAAAATAGAGATACCACTGAATTTTAGAATGGAATTAAGTACATAGGCCAACAATGTTTAAAGAATATTAATAATAAAAAGGAATTTTCCCGGTGTTCAGGGATAAAAATCACATCTCTTTTGTGGGGGTAAAAATCAGAGTGACCTGAGTTTTCACTGGGAAAAAAAAAAGTGGCAAAAAAAAAAAAAAGAGAGAGAAGTTAAGAGAGAGATATAAACTATGAAGAAATTATTAAATTTCAAAAGAAAATGATAGAAGTTTCAATTTTTTTTTTTAATTTCAGCTGAAAATGATAACAGTTTCCCCAGTGAAACTATGATTTGAGGATACAGCATACATGACAGTGGTGTTAGCCCAGGGAAGAGGAACTAAGATAATTAAACAAAGTAATTCCATGACAGATGACTGGGTATGCCAAGCAAGACCTTCCTGGTATCAATATCTGTGCCGAAGAAATCAGGCCTAAGCAAATGGGCCACATATACACATGAGGCTGCGAAACAGGTCACGTATACACCCCAAAATGAGCTAAGAGGTACTCACAGGAAGGTGGGGGTGATTAATTTAAGATCAGCAGCTGATAGGATGAGGGCGTTTGCAAACTCCAATCCATGGATATGGGTGAAGGAAACATGGGGATGTAGTAAACATGACAACTAGGGGAACTTTCAAGACAGGACTAAAAAGAAAAGAAAATCAAGTTCAACATGAGCAGGACAAGGACCATAAGGGCAAAAGAAATGGAACTTTCAGATAAAAGAGGAGAGAAAGAGAAGAGGATCTCTCACAGTGCATGCAGCTGTACCTTTGAGTATTGATGAGCACAACAAAGTCAGCTCTAGCATTGTGGAATTGAAAGTCTGTCCTTACTCACCCCACTTCCGCCTGCTACAACATATTTCCTCTAAAATTTGGGAACATTAAGTCCTTGTGAAATAAACAACAGATAAGGATTGCATTTAAATCCCATAAAGATTTTATTTTGTTAGGGAAATGTAATTAAAACAAAATATCTCCCCAACCCCAAAACCTCTCCAAAGGTAAGAGAAAGAAAATAATTTCATTATTGAATAAGTGTTAAGCCAGAATGTGAAGCGCATCCAGGCAATTTGCTCTGAGAAGGCAAGTCAGAAGGGTATCTCACCCTTTTCTATCATCAAACAGCTGCAACCCATTACATACATGTCCTCAAGATGAACAGTAACTAATCCTAAATTAAACAAACTTGATAGCACATTTTGCTACCTATGGGTCATCTTAGATTCTGGGTAATCTGGGTTGACCATCTGCCATAAAGCCAATTGGCTTTATGCAAGGGAAAAATATAAACAAAACACAGTATTGTAAGTTGGAGCAAGGCTCTCACAGAAATCAGGAACTGAGAGATAGGGTCTCTATCTCCCTTGATGGTACACATCCAAGAGGTAATTCTAGATTCTTGAAGAAGACATTCCCGCATTCTAATGCTGGCAAGAGGTTTATTTAGCTTTTAAAAGATTTACATACATTTCAAAGACACAGAAAATGAACTAGGAAAAAAAGGAAGGGAGTATCTTCCCTTTATTCACTTGGGAGAACGAAGTGTCTTTTTCTGTTGTTTTCTTACAGTTTTCTACTTCCTACTCAATTTTTAAAACCAAACAGCGATCACCAACTTGTAGAGAATCAATGATAAACGGTGTCAACTTGGATTTTTTTTTAAATAAACTACATTTTCCAAAACATACAAACAAAAATGAGGAACATAATGTCACTGTTCTACGTTTTTCCAATTCTTTTCAATGCCTGGCTTAAAAGAAAACTGCATTATAGTGCTGAATCATATGAAGAAAAATACATGTGTTGTATATGCTATATATTAGAATGGAGTGGCATGTTTGTCTGGCCTTCGATTTTAGCAAATGTCAGATTGGGGACCCAGGCTTCAGGGGCAGAACCCCAAACTGCAGCCCCTGCCCCTGCCCCTGTGGCTTATAGAAGGCTAGATTTGAAGTCCAGGCATACCCCATTCACTCCGACATTCTGGCCTCAGGCATTCCCTACCCTACACAGTCTTGAGGCCAGAGCCCTATCCTAGGAACCAAGTCCAGGCTCTGAGGTGAGTCACCAAAGGGCTGTTGACTCTGGTGAGGGGAGTGGTGGCCAAGGAGGATGGGGAAGCAAGGTGTCCAAAGTATTGGGATTCATGGGCGGTAGGAGCCAGATTCCTTACAGGCAAGCAAGTCTTGGGAGGAGGGGCCTTGGAAGAGGCACCAGGTAGTTCTCATCCCAGGACTGTCCTGCCAGCCCAACAGAGCTCCTGAGCCCATGAGATTGGGCTTTCACTGGGAAGAGGAAAAAAATAAAAACAAAAAAAGACTGTATATTATATTATATATATGATAAAATGCTATGTAATTGATCGTGAAGATAGTTCTCTTGATTACAAAAACAAAACAAAATAAAAACAACACACAGAAGTTATTTAATCCAGAATAGGTGTTGGATCCAGGTTAGGACCATGAGAAAGTAGGGTAAGTGTGTGGGTTTGTGAATAGAAGGAAATAAGGAGAAAATTTGTTTTAGTAGAGGTATTTGAGTGTCTAGAATATTCCTCTGAATTTGTTCAAATGCAAAGAATTGTAAAACTAATTGCAATGTACTACACTGTGGTAGATTTTTTTTCCCCAGGGTACTGATAAATCCAAGTGTTTAGCCAATCATCAGAATGGCAGTCACATCCAGACACTCTTCTGTTGCTCATGGCCAAGAAGATGGGGGAGACATGAAGTGGAAAGATACTGACATTGACCTTAATGCACACTTGGAGGTTTCCAAGCAGATCCAGGATCACATCAGATGGCGGGCAAAGATTAACTATAGAATTTCTTGACTTGGTTTCCAGGTTCTCCAGGGGATGGGCATGGGGGGAGACTTCCTAGCAATAAATCTCCCAACCGATTGATTCTTTCTAAGTTTCTTTCTGCCATTATTCTATCTTCCTTATAAAATCCCAATAATCAGTAACATATATTTCTATTTTCTCTTCAGTATGCTATAAAGAATAAAACTTGAAACAGACTACTAAACACGTTTTGAAGACTAATATTCAAATAATTTTTACATCATAGACTGTATATCTCTGTGGGTATGCCATGATGTGTGTAGAAATATAATTTTTACACTTTGACATAAAAACACAGCAATCTGAATACCTCCAGAGAGGAAGATGACATCACTTTAAAGAAAATAATGAAAACAAATGTCTTAAAATTTTCAGGATGAGATATAAAATTACCATTGTCATCCACTAGAAATATATTCACAGATATAACTAGTTTATTTTGGGAACTAGACAGTGGTTATGGAATTTAATGTAGGGGAAAATATTTCAGAAACAGACAAGAGGCATTAAAGATTACAGTGTTTAACAGATAAATGCTCAATATCTTAACTATATAGTTATTAACACTCCCAAAAATCATCATTGCAAAGTGACATTTCTCATTACATGTTGGCCTCTGTGTGTGTGTGTGTGTGTGTGTGTGTGTGTGTGTGTGTGTATTTCACAGAATATGGTATACTAATTCTCCTAGTTAGACTACTCTCAAATTATATTTAGTTTTATATCTATATTTAGCCAACATTTAATAAAATGTTTTAATTTACGTAGTTAATTTGAAAATATCACTCCACTCTAAATAAAAAAGCTATATAAAAAATAAAAACTATTTTTAATCCTATCATGCAAATACAACCATTATTAATAGTCTGCTATATGTCCTTTGGGTGAAATTTATATGCAGTGTCAATTGCATTTATGAGAATTGACTTTTGCCAATTTGCATTAGTATATTATAAAATCTCAATCACAACTCTAGGCACAAAATTCAAAATAATGTGAAATCCCCAGAGATTAAAATTTTGTTAAAATTAATTAATTTTGAAGTTGTTGAGTTCAACAAATTTCAAAAGTTTTTAGATGTTGCCACATTACACCACTACTTAAGCTGAAATAGAGAAACACCTGACTTTGTAGTATAAACCTTGAATTAGGGAAGTTTTGAATTGAGCCCAGTATTCAGGCTTGCATCTCTCACAAACATGTCACATTCCTGAGTATATTTCCATTTCTTTGCTTACATGTATAGGCTATGAGATTCCCAGTGGAACCTCAGTCAAATCTCCCTGAAGATCTCCTGAGACTTACCAAGTATTTATTTAAAAAAGAAATTAGAGTGATTAAGAAGATATACTTTAAAACAATGGCTATTATCCAGCTTACACCAAGATTGATTATAGATATTTTAACAAGGGTGGTAGATGTCATGAAGCGTTTAACATAATATCTGTGAAGACTCACTTTTTTCTGGAAATTCTACTTCCTTGTTATTTACTATTTATATCAAAGAATATAGGAAGATGTGTCCATTGAACTTGTCTCAAGTGATTTTTGGTTGGCTCCATGATCCACAGTTTACAGTCTCACTGAGGTAATAAATAGTCTCAAAACACCATTTACAAAAACCACCTGTTAGTGAGCAAAGAGCTTGGCTATTGGTCCCTAGTAAATCTGTTAGGAAACCTACCCTCCCCCCCGCCAAAACGGCTACGCTTTGATGCACTGAATTACTTTGACATGTGAACAAACCCTATCATTAACTGATGCCTGAGAAAAGTATAATGTCAACATGTCATTTGACATTTCCATAGCAAAGGGAAGAAAAAGAAAAGGTACACACAAACCCTCCAGTGGGGTTTGTTTTCTGATATCTGAAGTGATGTTCACGTTATTATGCTTTAAATTATGTACACATATTTCTCATGCTTTAAAGAAGTATATTCCAAGTGTATTCTAGCTTAAGGAAATAAGTCTTAACTGAAATTTGACAAGGTGCTGATCTGTTCCATCATCTGCTTTTTTCATTTTACATGATGGTATGAGTGTTTCCTTCGCTCAGTCAGTAGTCTGTGACAACTTGATTTTTGTTAACACCCCCACTGCTGCTATGGCTGGGCTCCTACCTATGCCATCACCTTATTGTGAATACTTACCCTTCTCCCTCAGTTCAGGCTATAAAGACACTGAGAAACAGGGGGATATATGATGTATCAAGGTAACATTATCTCTAAGTAATGAACCCCAGATTTCAGTTCATGTGAGAACTCTCAGTCATAATTACTAACAGTGTCTCACCAATGACTCCTAAAATTCTCCCATCAAGATGTACCATAATTCATTTGAATGGATATTTAGATATGTTTTCAAATTAACCTTTTGTAGATAATGATATATTATATAATTATACATAACATATCATACATACACATAGTATACAGCCTTTCTTTTGTCCCCCCCCCTTTTTTTTTAAGTGAAACCAAGTTAATGCAGATTTATATTCCAGGATTTGTCTCTATTATAATGTTTATATATTTTATTTCCTATATGGTTTCTTTTAAAGAAATAAATGCTTACCCCATGCTGAATGATATTTTTGATGAAATATGTGCAAATGGTTTACTTCATATAACTGTGAAAATAACATTGATTGCAGACTAAGCACTTTAAATATGATGAACATCTTACCTCAAAAACAGGAAATGTGGAGTCAAAATACTTCACAGAGTAAATGCAAGAGAAGAGCTGGAAATTAAATAGGTAGAAAATTCATATTCTTTTTACACACGTGAAACTTTTGAGCTCACGTTAGTGTTAAGCATTTGATAAAGTACAGCGTCCTTTCTTAATAAGCTTTTTTTTTAAAAGATTTTCTTTATTTATTTGACAGACAGAGATCACAAGTAGGCAGAGAGGCAGGCAGAGAGAGAGGAGGAAGCAGGCTCCCCACAGAGCAGAGAGCCTGAGGTGGGGCTCAATTCCAGGACCCTGGGAACATGACCTGAGCTGAAGGCAGAGGCTTTAATCCACTGAGCCACCCAGATGCCCCAGCGTCCTTTCTTGATTAAAGCTTTCCACAGTGTATATACAGAGGTACATACCTCAATATCATTAAAGCAACCTATGAAAAACCCACAGCGAATATTGTATTGTTCTCAATGGAGAAAATCAGAGCTTTCCTTCCCCCTAAAGTCAGGAATTTGGCAGGGTTGTCCACTATGATCACTGCTGTTCACCACAGTACTAGACCTCCTAGCCTCAGCAGACAATGAAAAGAAATAAAAGGCATCTGAATCAGCAAAGAAGTCAAATTCTCACTCTTTGTAGATGACATGATACTTTATGTGGAAAACCCAAAAGACTCTGCCTCAAAATTGCTAGAACTCATACAGGAATTCAGTAAAGTGTCAGGATATAAAATCAATGCACAGAAATCAGTTGCATTCCTATACTCCACCAAGACAGAAGAAAGAGAAATTAAGGAGTTGATACCATTTACAATGGCACCCAAAACCATAAGATACTTAGGAATAAATCTAATCAAGAAAGGAAAAGAGCTGTACTCACAAAGCTGTAGAATACTCATGAAATAAATTGAGGAAGACAGAAAAATGGAAAAACATTCCATGCTCATGGATTGAAAGAACAAATATTGTTAAAATATCTATGCTACCTAGGACAATCTACACATTTAATGTAATCTCTATCAAAATACCATCAAGTTTTTTCACAGAAATGGAACAAATAATCCCCAAATTTGTATGGAACTAGAAAAGATCCCAAGTAGCCAAAGGAATGTTGGAAAAGAAAACCAAAGCTAGTGGCATCACAATTCCAGACTTTAAGCTCTATTGAAAAGCTGTGATCATCAAGACAGTATGGTACCCGCACAAAAACAGACACATAGATCTTTATGTCTTAACAAAACATACCTTTGATGTTGTTTCTTGCTGTGTAAAAAAAGAATTTTATTATTAGGAATAAGTTTTAAATAATGCTTTTATTATGTCTGAACCTTCATTATTCAAAAGACAAAATGGTATAAAAGTATACAAAGGTGTAGGCAATTTTATTAAGAACAAAAATGTATAACTGTAAGTTTATAGATTTTAGTAATAATTTAACTTTTTTTCTACACACACACACACACACACACACACACACACACAGAGCCAGGTGTAATTTGTACTCTCTAACCTTAATGAATAATTTTCATTATTCACATATTCATTCATTTTGTGCATGCTTCTATTTCTTGCCTCCATCTTATTTTTTTCTGCTCCGATTCTTATCTCTCCAATTTCTGCACATATTTTTTGGTTAATTTTTGTATGAATTTTTGAAGTTTCTCTGAATTCTTACAGAACAGATGGAGTACAAATTAATGTTTAACTCTGATGGGGGTGTCGTCAATCACTGTCTCCATTTGAAAGTCTCAAGTCTAGTTCTGTTGCATCAATTACAGGTGCAGGTGGAGGTATGAGTCACCCATCACCCTTCCATTAGGTTTCCAGGATACAACTCCCTCTTACTTGACAATCAGGGGACCCTGGGGTATTGTGTGAGGAAGCATGTATTCCAATGGTGAGAAAAATGGTAGGACAGGAGGTATCATTAAACTATGTATTCAGATAATGAGCTGCTGATGTTTAGAAAGAAAGCAATAATGGCAGGCACAGCTAGCCCAGTCCTTGAATTTTGACAGTGTCTTTTTCTTGTGGGAATAAGATTTGGGAGATTTATGTGTGCTGAGTTAACCTTTGCTTTGCTCCTGGTCTATCAAATATCAGATTCTACATGATTATTTGCAATCCTTTTTTCTTGTGACAATCTTGCTTCTCCCAATATTTGAACCCTAAAAGTCAGCAAGAAGAAATATGTACATTTGTATTTCTACAGAAGTAAATAATGGGGGAAAAGACTATATAAGTCACTGTAGCAATATAATCTGGAAATACCATATTTCACAGCGCTGTCATTTCTCTCTATAAAACAATCATCTTCTAATCCCACTTCACATTAATTTCTGAGTCAAACTTCAATATTGGGAATTTCAAGAGATATATGGATATTGTCATTTGGGAACTCAAAAAATGAGACATTATTTTTTGAATAATGTTTTTTTTTTCTTGTTCACGTACTGTATGCGCTCTGTAAACTTGAGAAATTTGTTTTTCCCCTGTGCCTTGCCCAAACACAATCTCTTTTACTTTGTGATGAACCAAAACAAATTATAATGCTCTATAAATCCTTTAATCATTATTTCTTCTGGGACCTAAATAAAGGATGCTGGCGGATATGTGTGTTTTAAGAGATGTAAACACTATAAAAATAGCATTTCATGTGCTCAGTGGAATTGACTTGAGTAATCATAGTAAACCAGAAACCTGAAAGAACTTCAAATTTATAATTAAAAAATACTTTTGCAAATTGTATTAATTTTTTCTCATGGTTGTGTCATTGATCTCATGATCACAACTTTATCCATCAAAGGACAAGGCAAAGTCACCAACTGCAAATATTACCAACACAAACATTTGTCTGCATATGAAAACTTTCCAGTATGTATTTTGTGCAAACAATGGATTTCAGTGGAATTCCCACAGAGCTGCCTTGTGGCAATCCTGGGTCAAATGAAGCCCAAAACAGAACCCATGCTGTAATAACAGGATGGCGCAGATCTTTAGTTAATGTTGAATTCAACTCTCATTCTGCCGCTAGGTTCCCATATAGATGTATGTGGAGGCAAAGCTGTCAGATTCATGTTAATAAGAAATCCGAGATGAAACGAACACTGGAGTAACTCTTTCCTTTGCTTCTCTATATCACAACTGAAAAAAACAAACTCTATCACTAAACGGAGAAGTTATGAACTAGCAATCCAAGTGATGAAAAATAATCAGTTTATAATTTTACATAGAGCATTATAAAATGTATTAAACAGGTATTACTCTTGTTTTTTAAATAATATTACATTTAAAATGTAAAAATGTAACAGTTTTATTTCTTTATGTGAAAAATTTTAAAATCTTTCTGCCCTAATCCATTTATGGGACATTAGATTTGACGAAATTTTTACTAGAATGCTACATAATGACAATACTCTAGCTTCCTATAATAACAGTTACACAAAACCCGGTTTTAGCATTATGGTCTTTGTTTAAATGTTAAGAGTCTTGTGACAATTGTCTCCATACGCATCATGACGTGATATTTTTGAAGACACTATCAATTTTGTTGTTTCGGGTCCCTATATGAAAATTTCACTCAGACTTTATTACTCCATGAAAGTGCTGTCTTTCCCTAAAGGTTTGGTAAGCATCTTTTTATAGGATAATTAGACTCCTGAAACACATCATGTTTATGTTCTTGCTTTCCCTGTCATGGAACCCAGAACAAAGATCTCTACGCATTCCTAGTTGCTCCTCTAGGGCTAGGTTCTTTGGAAGAGTTATTTTCTTCTCATTCTATAGTTTTGTTTTTTTGGTGTTTTGTTTATTTGTTTTGTTTTGCTTTGTTTTGTTTTGCTTTGTAGCATCATTGGATTTTTGCCTCAATTGCTCTATGGTTTTATTATAATTGTAACTTTTATTACATGTTTCCTCAAACAATTTGATGGTATGCTCCTTCTTTGCTGGTATTATCTCAATTAATCTACAAAGCATTGTTTTGCTACAACTATTATTATTTATGTATTTATATTATACACATTTTAGAGGAAATTGGTAGTAGCAAAGTTAAGTAATTTGAGCAGGATTGCATGGCTAATATTGCTTAGGTTTCTGGGTGGATTCAAAAGCTGGGACCCTAGACATAGTATTCAAACCCTACTGGAAATCAGGAAAATAGCATGTGTTCTGTTGTAAAGGAGAAACCTGTTCATTTTCTTCCTCCCTCTGACCCTTCCTTTTCTTTTTCTCTTTCTTTTTTTACCTTTTTTATTCTTTCATGTTTTCCTCCTTTCTTTCAAGAAATCTTATGGAGCCACCATTCATACTGTGTGCCATCATGGTAAGTGCTGGGAGAAGAGTAGATGACAGAGAGTGAAGTAGGACACTGGGTGTTTCCCCAAGAGAGAAAGGTCTATTTCACCCTATTCATCCTCATCTTCAAATGGGGAGTTAAAATTTAATACACTTCCTCTCATTCCTAAAATATGGCAAACAGCTTTTCTGTTTTACCCTCAAAGGCATTTTGGTATTTATGGAACAATTTTAGAAGATCTAGGTAAAGAAATCAAAGATCCAGCCTTGTAGTGAAAACATTTTCCATGAGGACATGTCTAACTTACAACATAGTAGCCCATGAATTACGTGGTGGCTAGACTTTTTGTTATCATACGACCCTTGCCATTCTTACCCTTTTACCCCAAGCCTAGACTGTAAAATGTTGAAGTGTTGTGATGACTTATTAACAGGAGAGCTATAGGTTTAATGTTCCTTTTGAAGCCTGTTCCTTCTGCAAAATTCTGACTAAAGTGGCTAAAGGACCTTGCCCTACATTAATATCTCTAGTTGAAAATTCACTATCTTCTTGTGATTATGCATAAGCTCTTGGTTGCTGTTTTTTTCTCCCTCTCATTTTCCTTGTTACTTTCAGAAAGTATCATTTTTCAAAATTGTTCCTTCAGAATTTCATTTAGCCACTGACAGCTCATCTCTAATTTTTGGATTTCTTCTTAGTAGTGATAATGTGTCTTCCTGGCTATTAACAAGAATATTCCATTGAGTGTCATTTCACAATTTAAAAATTAGTGGCCCGCAGCACATGCCTATCTCTTCATTCAGAACATTGACTCAATGCCATGTATTTTTTGGCTCTCTCCAGCCTTTGGCACACTATTTTATATATACATATATTTTAAAGATTTTATTTATTTTTTTATTTTTTTAATTTTTAATTTTATTTTTTATAAACATATAATATATTTTTATCCCCAGGGGTACAGGTCTGTGAATCGCCAGGTTTACACACTTCACAGCACTCACCATAGCACATACCCTCCCCAATGTCCATAATCCCACCCCCCCAACGCCCCTCCCCCCATTAACCCTCAGTTTGTTTTGTGAGATTAAGAGTCACTTATGGTTTGTCTCCCTCCCAATCCCATCTTGTTTCATTTACTCTTCTCCTACCCCCTTAACCCACCATGTTGCATCTCCTCTCCCTCATATCAGGGAGATCATATGATAGTTGTCTTTCTCCCATTGACTTATTTCGCTAAGCATGATACCCTCTAGTTCCATCCACGTCCTC
>NW_019154116.1:15560321-15570847 GCF_002288905.1 Enhydra lutris kenyoni | reverse complement strand
GCAAATGGCAAGATTTCATTTCTTTTGATGTCTGCATAGTATTCCATTGTGTATATATACCACATCTTCTTTATCCATTCGTCTGTTGATGGACATCTAGGTTCTTTCCATAGTTTGGCTATTGTAGACATTGCTGCTATAAACATTCGGGTGCACGTGCCCCTTCGGATCACTATGTTTGTATCTTTAGGGTAAATACCCAGCAGTGCAGTTGCTGGGTCGTAGGGTAGTTCTAAGATTTTATTTATTTATTTGACACAGAGAGAGGCAGTGAAAGAGGGAACAGAAGCAGAGGGAGTGGGAGAGGGAGAAGCAGGCTTCCTGCTGAGCAGGAAACACAATGCAGGGCTTGATCCCAGGACCCTGGGATCATTACCCAAGCCAAAAGCAGACACCCAACAACTGAGCCACCCAGGCGCCCCCACTTTATATTTTTAATATGGAATTTTTATCCCACTGAAATTGTACATAACTGACAAAAATGATATCAAATACATTTATATTTATTATAATATATATGATAAAATATGATTATATACATATCAATAAGGTGATCTTTTTTATTGAACTCTGTGTAAGGGTCATAATATCTATGGTTTTAATATTTAATATGTTTTTATAATTTATTATAAAGTTTTAAATGTTTATGTTTATTAATTCACATGTTAAGCCTGAGGTGTAGGTCTAACACCTGGTTACACTTTACTGATGCGGACTGAGTCCGAAAGAGATTAAACAGTGGTCAAGTCCCCAAGGTTGGTGTCGGAGACCTGATTCTAACAACAGGCTCCACCTCACTCCTATACTCTGCTGGGTCCTAAGGCACTGAGTTACCTTGCTCCAAGACATACACTTACTCTATACGGTGTGTTGCCACACGGAGAGAAATCAGTCACTAGCTTAAACCAACTTTTAAAAATGCCATGTTGCAAATTTAGGGAAAGGAAAGAACACTGCTATTCTCATTTCAGAAATGTTAAGTGCTCAGTTTGCTTCCAGATAGCAGATACATAGGATCATATGTAAACATGACTAGATAGAATACTTGCTTAGTTAGATCTTCCTTTGTAATTCTGTAAGATTTTTCCATTGAATCTTTCTTCTTCTCTCTCTTTTTTTTTAATGCTAATGATTTTTTACCTCAGGAAAGGCTTGACGAGATTAAAATAGATAAATGGCTCCACAGAGGAAGTTTCTATAGTAACAGAAAATACATAAAAGAGAGAAGCCCCAAAATGTAACATTCAATTCACACTGAAAGATGCATTTATTCTATTTATAAATCTAATACCATGTTGGATTTAATGTTAATTCCCCATCTTCAACAACAGTCTCTAGTTAATTTGTCTTAAAAGCCCATATATTGTTGGTTCTTGAAAGATAATTGAAGTGAATATATTTGCATTTTCTACCATGAAAGGGAAATGTGGACAACTAAAAGAAACAATGTTGAGACATGCATTTACGTCTTCATAAGGCTCTTTTAGCACCCCTGCTGAGCCATCTTTCCTCCCTACCCCTCCTCCCCCCTACTTCCTCCTCACCCCTTTCTCCCACTCATACATCAACCTCAGAAGGAGTCTACCTTCCATTCTGTTCTTAAGCACTCTGTCTATGAGGATATTTAATCTCATTTACCACAGTTCCGACCAGATATGCAAGATTCTCTTTTCTGTAGAGCATTTACACATCCTAGTTGACCCAATCTAACACTCCTTTCTTTCCTCAAATAATCCCTCTAATTTCTGGAACTTAAAATCTGTCATAAGTACAATTCTTATAATGAGCTCCATCTGTTTTATAAATCCCCCTTTAACTTTGGCTTTAATTAGAACCTAGTTACGCTCTAAGAGCAGCAATTCTCCATTTTGAAGTCTTAGCTGTGTGTGTGTGTGTGTGTGTGTGTGTGTGTGTGTGTGTGTGTGTGTGTGAATGTATGTGTTTTCATTCTCCATGTGGCTGCATGGGCATAGGTAAATTCCTTACAATGCATTGCTACTTCTAGGCTATTTTTCGTCTTCAAAAACCCCACTTTCTTTAAGACTATACTTGAAACTATATATATGTACTATCTCTCATTGCTATACTAATTAACTATCTTTCCAGGGATTTCTTCACTTTATAAAATATTTGCTCTCTTGATTTACTGTCTTTATTTCTCCTGTACACTTGTATTACAATTAGAATTTCTCAATGATTGGTCCAACATATGATCTTATATACTTAATACTCTCCTCTAAGTTGGTTCTCTTGATCTTCTACATCTCAGTTAATGACCTTATCATTCATCCAGTGAGATCACAATCTGGGAGCCTTCCCTGACTCTTCCTTTACTTACACCTCATTACTTACTCATCAGCAAGTCCTACAACAGGCAAACATGTAGATGCATTAAGCCCATTTTAAGCAATTTGTATTTTATTGTGAATATGATTACAATCCAATGGAAATTTTTTAATAGGGAAAAGGATTTGACTTGAACACACATCTATTGTTAATCCATAGTGAATCAACAGAAGTGCAACACTCATGGAAGCAGGAAGAATTCAGGGAGGTTATTTCAATATCAAAGTGAAATAAAATATCAGTACAGCTTTGGGTAGATTTCAGTAAAATAGATGAGAAGTGGATACCCTACCAGATGTCCATGCCAATCTGGCCATCCAGGTTTTCATGCTGATTCTAAAAGACAAGGAGCTCACCCTTGCTTTCAGGTTTGTCAGTTTGTTGTTCTCTTGACTTTGAGATAGTCCCCAGTTCTTTTGCAGATCATCAATGCACTTTATACTGTCTGTTCAAACATCTCTTCAGAAAAGCCATCTCAATACACCTTTAAATATTTCCCAACTGTCACAGTCTGTTTTACCATCTGATTTTTCTTTATCTCATGTATATGATATATGTAACATATACATATAAAATACATCAATCATATGCATGTGTGTATATACACCCTTATGTATTATTATTGTTATGTATTTATTTCTTTCATATTATTTACAATCACATGACTCATAAACTCTGGGCTTTTGATCATCTTTTCAACAACGAATCTTTAGCACCTATAACAATCAAAAAACACATGATATTTCAAATACTCATTGACTAAATAAATGGAAGTTTTGTCACATTTAGAGCTTGGAGAAAAGTGTAGAATATTTTCAAGTGGGAGCAATTTATACCAACTTCTTTATTTCTTATAGGTAAGAAAGCTTAAACCTAGAGAAAATAACCAAAATATTTAAGACTATCACCAAATCATCTCATAGAGAGGCCTAAAATAAATTTTCAGTTCCAAATCTCTACTCCTTTACAATGCCTTAAACAGATGGACATTTTATATACGTTTCAATGGGAAGACAATTGGGTATGAAATGAGATGCCTTTGTCTCAAAACTCTGTCTGTAACCTTCTTTTTTTTTTTTTTTTTTTTTGAAGACTATGGGATCTTGGGAAGATCATTTAAACATTTTGAGTTTTACTTCTTCAATCTGTTAAATGACAGTAATAGAATTTCCCTTGCAAATTTATGGCAGGATTTATCAACTTTCTATGGGAAGTGCCAAAGAATGGACAATGTCACAACACACCTAAGTAAGTGATAGTTTTATGGAGGTGTTGGTGGGGCTGATTGTGTTGGTCTTGATTATCACTGCTACTTTGAGCTCAACTTGGAATGGTCAAATGTTTTTATTTACAGTAGCCCCTCCCCCTCTTATCCACAATTTCATCTTCCTTGGTTTTAGTTATCCACTGTCAACTGTGGTCGAAAAGCAGACAATCCTGTTCTCAGCTTATCTGTGGAAGGCCAGTCTAGCCTAACACTACCCCACAACGCCTACGTTGTACACCGCACTTCATCACATCACATAGGCATTTCATCATCTTGCATTATCACAAAAAGAAGAAAGGAGAGCAATAAGATATTGTGAGAGAGAGAGACCACGGTCACAAAATGTTTTATTACAATATATGGTTATAATAATTCTATTTTACTATTAGTTATGGTTGTTAATCTCTTACTGTGACTATTTTACAAATTGAACTTTATTTATTTATGCATAAGAGATAACATAGCATGTGTAGGGTTCAGTACTGTCCATAGTTTTCAGCCATCCTCTCGGGGTCTTAGAATGCATCCCTTGTGTATGACGGGGCAACTGTCGTTAGCTCTCTAATAATGGACCATATTCCTCAGGATGGCTATCTTGTAAAATTATGCTCGGAATGAATGACATATTACTCCTAGAAAAAACAGTTTGTGTTTTATTATGAATAAAATATGCTTCTATTTATTAAAAAGTTATATCTTTGCTTCTAATTCGAATAATCCTTCTGTCAAGCAATGTATCAAGTCATATTCATCTCTTTTCATTTGAACTTTATGCTACAGATTTATTCAATCATATTAATAGTTACTCTATCATTATCTAATTCCAACTTTTTTTCACTAACAAATTACTTAAGACTGTGCATATATATTTATGTATATGTATATATATTTTTTCACAATTTCAGATGAGGAATTTATTTAAATTAATCTCAGATTATTTTTCCTGGAAGTATCTTCTGTACAATATATTCAGGGCATTTGTTTTAGCTTTTGTGGTGCAGAGCTGTCCCCACACAACTCCAGCTGTCAAAAAGCAGGCATTTCATTGTATGTGGGAGTGTTGTCTGACAGCCTAATAGATAAATGACATATTTAAACAATTTTATTATATTAAAGATTTTTTGGCTAAAGTGTTTTAGGGTTATTTTATTCCCTATAGTAAATGACATATTTTAGAAACTTGAAGCTGATGTTCCTTGTTTAACCTGTCAAATTTAGTTCCAAAATCTACAGTGTTCAGAAGTCAGTGCCATAAGCATAGCTCTTTACATATTTTGTACATTTTTCTTGAATTAATAACTTCCAGGATTTGATCATACACTTGTGCCTAACTTAAAAATATTGATTATTGATAATGGATTTCTCATTAAAGATATCCTTAAGAGGGAGTCAAGTTAAATATAGCCTGTGATTGACATTCCTCATTAAAAAGTCCTATTTCAGGGCACCTGGGTAGCTCAGTTATTAAGCATCTACCTTCAGCTGAGGTCACAATTCTAGGGTCCTGGAATCAAGCCCCGCATGGGCTCCCTCTCCCTCTCTCACTCCCCCTGCTTGTGTTTCCTCTCTTGCTGTGTCTCTCCCTGTCAAATTAACAAGTAAAATATTTTTTTTTTATATGCAAATTCATTTTTTTTTTAATTTTATTTTTCATAAACATATAATATCTTTTTATCCCCAGGGGTACAGGTCTGTGAATCGCCAGGTTTACACACTTCACAGCACTCACCATAGCACATACCCTCCCCAATGTCCATAATCCCACCCCCCCACACCCCCCCATTAACCCTCAGTTTGTTTTGTGAGATTAAGAGTCACTTATGGTTTGTCTCCCTCCCAATCCCATCTTGTTTCATTTACTCTTCTCCTACCCCCTTAACCCCCCATGTTGCATCTCCTCTCCCTCATATCAGGGAGATCATATGATAGTTGTCTTTCTCCGATTGACTTATTTCACTAAGCATGATACCCTCTAGTTCCATCCATGTCGTCGCAAAAGGCAAGATTTCATTTCTTTTGATGGCTGCATAGTATTCCATTGTGTATATATACCACCTCTTCTTTATCCATTCGTCTGTTGATGGACATCTAGGTTCTTTCCATAGTTTGGCTATTGTAGACATTGCTGCTATAAACATTTGGGTGCACGTGCCCCTTTGGATCACTACGTTTGTATCTTTAGGGTAAATACCCAGCAGTGCAATTGCTGGGTCATAGGGTAGCTCTATTTTCAACATTTTGAGGAACCTCCATGCTGTTTTCCAGAGTGGCTGCACCAGCCTGCATTCCCACCAACAGTGTAGGAGGGTTCCCCTTTCTCCGCATCCTCGCCAGCATCTGTCATCTCCTGACTTGTTAATTTTAGCCATTCTGACTGGTGTGAGGTGGTATCTCATTGTGGTTTTGATTTGTATTTCCCTGATGCCGAGTGATGTGGAGCACTTTTTCATGTGTCTGTTGGCCATCTGGATGTCTTCCTTACAGAAATGTCTGTTCATGTCTTCTGCCCATTTCTTGATTGGATTATTTGTTCTTTGGGTGTTGAGTTTGCTAAGTTCTTTATAGATTCTGGACACTAGCCCTTTATCCGATATGTCATTTGCAAATATCTTCTCCCATTCTGTCAGTTGTCTTTTGGTTTTGTTAACTGTTTCCTTTGCTGTGCAAAAGCTTTTGATCTTGATGAAATCCTAATAGTTCATTTTTGCCCTTGCTTCCCTTGCCTTTGGCGATGTTCCTAGGAAGATGTTGCTGCGGCTGAGGTCGAAGAGGTTGCTGCCTGTGTTCTCCTCAAGGATTTTGATGGATTCCTTTCTCACATTGAGATCCTTCATCCATTTTGAGTCTATTTTCGTGTGTGGTGTAAGGAAATGATCCAATTTCATTTTTCTGCATGTGGCTGTCCAATTTTCCCAACACCATTTATTGAAGAGGCTGTCTTTTTTCCATTGGACATTCTTTCCTGCTTTGTCGAAGATGAGTTGACCATAGAGTTGAGGGTCTATTTCTGGGCTCTCTATTCTGTTCCATTGATCTATGTGTCTGTTTTTGTGCCAGTACCATGCTGTCTTGATGATGACAGCTTTGTAATAGAGCTTGAAGTCCGGAATTGTGATGCCACCAACTTTGGCTTTCTTCTTCAATATTGCTTTGGCTATTCGAGGTCTTTTCTGGTTCCATATAAATTTTAGGATTATTTGTTCCATTTCTTTGAAAAAAATGGATGGTACTTTGATAGGAATTGCATTAAATGTGTAGATTGCTTTAGGTAGCATAGACATTTTCACAATATTTATTCTTCCAATCCAGGAGCATGGAACATTTTTCCATTTCTTTGTGTCTTCCTCAATTTCTTTCATGAGTACTTTATAGTTTTCTGTGTATAGATTCTTAGTCTCTTTGGTTAGATTTATTCCTAGGTATCTTATAGTTTTGGGTGCAATTGTAAATGGGATGGACTCCTTAATTTCTCTTTCTTCTGTCTTGTTGTTGGTGTAGAGAAATGCAACTGATTTCTGGGCATTGATTTTATATCCTGACACTTTACTGAATTCCTGTACAAGTTCTAGCAGTTTTGGAGTGGAGTCTTTTGGGTTTTCCACATATAGTATCATATCATCTGCAAAGAGTGATAGTTTGACTTCTTCTTTGCCAATTTGGATGCCTTTAATTTCCTTTTGTTGTCTGATTGCTGAGGCTAGGACTTCTAGTACTATGTTGAATAGCAGTGGTGATAACGGACATCCCTGCCGTGTTCCTGACCTTAGCGGAAAAGCTTTCAGTTTTTCTCCATTGAGAATGATATTTGCGGTGGGTTTTTCATAGATGGCTTTGATAATATTGAGGTATGTGCCCTCTATCCCTACACTTTGAAGAGTTTTGATCAGGAAGGGATGCTGTACTTTGTCAAATGCTTTTTCAGCATCTATGGAGAGTATCATATGGTTCTTGTTCTTTCTTTTATTAATGTGTTGTATCACATTGATTGATTTGCGGATGTTGAACCAACCTTGCAGCCCTGGAATAAATCCCACTTGGTCGTGGTGAATAATCCTTTTAATGTACTGTTGAATCCTATTGGCTAGTATTTTGGCGAGAATTTTTGCATCTGTGTTCATCAAGGATATTGGTCTGTAGTTCTCTTTTTTGATGGGATCCTTGTCTGGTTTTGGGATCAAGGTGATGCTGGCCTCATAAAATGAGTTTGGAAGTTTTCCTTCCATTTCTATTTTTTGGAACAGTTTCAGGAGAACAGGAATTAGTTCTTCTTTAAATGTTTGGTAGAATTCCCCCGGGAAGCCATCTGGCCCTGGGCTTTTGTTTGTTTGGAGATTTTTGATGACTGTTTCAATCTCCTTACTGGTTATGGGACTGTTCAGGCTTTCTATTTCTTCCTGGTTCAGTTGTGGTAGTTTATATGTCTCTAGGAATGCATCCATTTCTTCCAGATTGTCAAATTTGTTGGCGTAGAGTTGCTCATAGTATGTTCTTATAATTGTCTGTATTTCTTTGGTGTTCGTTGTGATCTCTCCTCTTTCATTCATGATTTTATTTATTTGGGTCCTTTCTCTTTTCTTTTTGATAAGTCTGGCCAGGGGTTTATCGATCTTATTAATTCTTTCAAAGAACCAGCTCTTAGTTTTGTTAATTTGTTCTATTGTTTTTTTGGTTTCTATTTCATTGATTTCTGCTCTGATCTTTATGATTTCTCTTCTCCTGCTGGGTTTAGGGTTTCTTTCTTGTTCTTTCTCTAGCTCTTTTAGGTGTAGGGTTAGGTTGTGTACCTGAGACCTTTCTTGTTTCTTGAGAAAGGCTTGTACCACTATATATTTTCCTCTCAGGACTGCCTTTGTTGTGTCCCACAGATTTTGAACCGTTGTGTTTTCATTATCATTTGTTTCCATGAATTTTTTCAACTCTTCTTTAATTTCCTGGTTGACCCATTCATTCTTTAGAAGGATGCTGTTTAGTCTCCATGTATTTGGGTTCTTTCCAAATTTCCTCTTGTGATTGAGTTCTAGCTTCAGAGCATTGTGGTCTGAAAATATGCAGGGGATGATTCCAATCTTTTGATAACGGTTGAGACCTGATTTAGGACCGAGAATATGATCTATTCTGGAGAATGTTCCATGTGCACTAGAGAAGAATGTGTATTCTGTTGCTTTGGGATGAAATATTCTGAATATATCTGTGATGTCCATCTGGTCCAGTGTGTCATTTAAGGCCTTGATTTCCTTGTTGATCTTTTGCTTGGATGATCTGTCCATTTCAGTGAGGGGAGTGTTAATGTCCCCTACGATTATTGTATTATTGTCGATGTATTTCTTTAATTTTGTTATTAATTGGTTTATATAGTTGGCTGCTCCCATGTTAGGGGCATAGATATTTAAAATTGTTAGATCTTCTTGTTGGACAGTTCCTTTGAGTATGATATAGTGTCCTTCCTCATCTCTTATTATAGTCTTTGGCTTAAAATCTAATTGATCTGATATAAGGATTGCCACTCCTGCTTTCTTCTGCTGTCCATTAGCATGGTAAATTCTTTTCCACCCCCTCACTTTAAATCTGGAGGTGTCTTCATGTTTAAGATGAGTTTTTTGTAGGCAACATATAGATGGGTTTTGTTTTTTTATCCATTCTGATACCCTGTGTCTTTTGATTGGGGCATTTAGCCCATTAACATTCAGGGTAAGTATTGAGAGATATGAATTTAGTGCCATTGTATTGCCTGTAAGGTGACTGTTATTGTATATTGTCTCTGTTCCTTTCTGATCTACTACTTTTAGGGTCTCTCTTTGCTTAGAGAACCCCTTTCAATATTTCCTGTAGAGCTGGTTTGGTACTTGCAAATTCTTTCAGTTTTTGTTTGTCCTGGAAGCTTTTAATCTCTCCTTCTATTTTCAATGATAGCCTAGCTGGATATAGTATTCTTGGCTGCATGTTTTTCTCGTTTAGTACTCTGAATATATCATGCCAGCTCTTTCTGGCCTGCCAGGTCTCTGTGGATAAGTCTGCTGCCAATCTAATATTTTTACCATTGTATGTTACAGACTTCTTTTCCCGGGCTGCTTTCAGGATCTTCTCTTTGTCACTAAGACTTGTAAATTTTACTATTAGGTGACGGGGTGTGGACCTATTCTTATTGATTTTGAGGGGGGTTCTCTGAATCTCCTGGATTTTGATGCTTGTTCCCTTTGCCATATTGGGGAAATTCTCTCCAATAATTCTCTCCAATATACCTTCTGCTCCCCTCTCTGTTTCCTCTTCTTCTGGAATCCCAATGATTCTAATGTTGTTTCGTCTTATGGTGTCACTTATCTCTCAAATTCTCCCCTCATGGTCCAGTAGCTGTTTGTCCCTCTTTTGCTCAGCTTCTTTATTCTCTGTCATTTGGTCTTCTATATCGCTAATTCTTTCTTCTGCCTCATCTATCCTAGCAGTGAGAGCCTCCATTTTTGATTGCACCTCATTAATAGCTTTTTTGATTTCAACTTGGTTAGATTTTAGTTCTTTTATTTCTCCAGAAAGGGCTTTTATATCTCCCGAGAGGGTTTCTCTAATATCTTCCATGCCTTTTTCAAGCCCGGCTAGAACCTTGAGAATCGTCATTCTAAACTCTAGATCTGACATATTACCAATGTCTGTATTGATTAGGTCCCTAGCCTTTGGTACTGCCTCTTGTTCTTTTTTTTGTGGTGAATTTTTCCGCCTTGTCATTTTGTCTAGATAAGAGCAGATGAAGGAGCAAGTAAAATACTAAAAGGGTGGCAACAACCCCAGGAAAATATGCTTTAGCCAAATCAGAAGAGATCCCAAATCGTGAGGGGGAGAAAGGGGATAAAAAGAGGTTAAGAAAGAAGGAAAAAAAAAAGAGAGAGAGAGAGAGAAAAGAAAAAAAAAAAGAAAGAAACAA